>NC_069503.1:1143142225-1143342225 GCF_027579735.1 Bombina bombina | reverse complement strand
TGTCAAAGGAGACAGACGTACCTTAGCTGGGCTCCTGGAGCCTGAAAGTTAAAACTTTAATATATTGAAGATTGGGAACCTATCCTGTCATCTTACCTTACCCCTAAGATGGAAGACATTTCTGTGCATTTAACTACACTGCTGGCGGGCTTATTGGACAAAGCTGATAGTCATTTCTGCAGTCTACGGTCCGTCTTTACGGAGCTACGAAACCAAGATGGCGCTGCCTGCCTACCTCAATGTGAGGCCCACATGGAGGGCCTGACAGAAGATCCGCTGCTTGCCCAGCCTTACCTCACACGATCACAGGCAGAGCAGCCCGGAGGAGACCTGATCTGTATGTTAGGTGGCTATGAAGGAGGTGACCCGACGCAATTGGAAATGGACAACACGCTTCACATGACAACTAGTCCGACGGGTATAGTGGAGACTACCCAGAACAAAGAGCTGCAGCGCCGGATACTCGGTGTACTCCCTCATCTAAGTTTGCACATGTCCCCAAGCCCTAACACTGCTACGGCACCGTGCGGTGTAGAAGACTCCTGTGTGCAGAGGTCAGAGCGCATATATCGATCGCTCACAGCACCTTCTGATATTATCTCGGATGGGACAGAAGAACCGGCAAAGATTTCTGTGAGGCGTCTTGTCGAGCATAAGCAGAGGTGGGAACCGCTACTGACTCATCTCCGCAGAGATCGATCTCTCCCGAAAAGGCTTGTGTGTCTACTCATGATTTGCCCATATGGTAACTTTCTGTCTATTACCCCACAACGGTGGGACCCTGTGCGAGTTCTCCCGTGTTGCATCTACACTAGAAGAGCCGGTATAGGCTAATGAGATGGATCTGTTTTTGTCTTCAAATACCGGGCAGCTTGTATTAAAGACTTTGAGTGCTTCAAACATTATATACACTCCTAGAGATTTACAGTAAGATGTTTGACTCTACATGCGACCATGGACAAAATAGACAAGTTTTAAATGACCGGGCTGCAGATATATATTGGCTCTGGGAACTTTCTAAGATGGCGGCTAAATGTTCTATGTTCTTCTACTCTCACGGCCCTGTAAGTAGGGAGAGTGGGGTATCAGATTGAGAAATGTTTGTTTTATAGCCATTAGATATAACTGTTTTCTTAAGTGTTTTATGATACTGTATATTATCTGTCATACTCTATTCCTACTAGTAGGCAAGCTTAACGAGTAATATTTGGATCAGTTAATATACTGCTTGTTTTTTTTTGTTTTTTTTAATTTTTAGGTTAGTCCTGAATATCTATGTAAACGACTATTACTGGGACATATATTTTTACTTATATAGCTGATACGCGTAGCGTCTTAGCTCCCCTGGCAGCTTTTTATAATTCATCACCCACTAAGATCTTCACATGTATACATGATTACAAGGCTCAATATACCCTAACGATACAGTCTTATTCTTTTAGCCTCAGCACTACTCTAGTATGAGAATCCAATGTTGAGAGAGGTATATGTAAATATTTGTATAGGTGGGTTCGGTCCTGCGATGTCTAACTCATGACATCGAGCCTTATACAGAGCAACATGTTCTTCTAAGTAATAGAGCAAATGTAGAAGAGGTTTCATTAGAGATGGCGCAGATGATTCGCTTCACTTCATATAAATTATTTAGGCTCATGAGCTCTATTCAGGCTTTCACTTCCTCTAGACAAGAGCTACACAAATAATTAGCTTCCTTATGCTTAAATATTAAATGCTATATAACACAGCTCTGTCTGTGCAGCTAAGACATTTCTCCTTGAAATGATTGTGTAACTACCTTTCCATAGCTCATTCTGTCATGTGATGTTTATAAAAAATAAGAAAAGTTATGTCGGTGGTTAACCCGTGAGAAGCCGTATATTATGTAATAAAAGGTAGTCCTCAGCTCTCAATGATTCGTGTTCATAAGCATAAGCATAAGCACTAGTATATATCTGAGCAATATCAATGCACTTAGAATAGGATTAGTATCCGTATCAAACTTTAGTCATAAGTTCTATATGAAAAGCATACGTGAATATGCCGACTCACCCGCTTTGATCCTCAGTAGAATTTCACGAGTATCCACACTTCGCGGAAATGAAGCTGTAACTTGCTCCAACTACTCGTGAAAACGAAACTCAACAGGAATATAAACTTACGGCCGCCGCTGACAACGTACTGCTCCTGCAGTGACTCCGGTCAGGTAGCTTCCTTCCGAGCCGTTTCTAGTATTCCTCTGTGATTTCAGGCAGTTAGATCCAATCTGCCAATGGCGATCCAGATGCGGGGTCACGTGATGAACAATTGACCAATCATGTGCAGTGCTCGTACCTGCTGCTTATCTGCTTAGCTGGAGCTCTGTATCGGGTAAATCGATGGGTCTGCCTGGGGTTGCCTGTAAATACTTGCAGATGAGGGGTACCATGTACAGGATTCCTTGTAATCCTAGCAAGACATGTAAAATGGAAAAAGAAGAAGCGGTCCCGACATCCAGTGAATTAAAACAACAGCTTTATTTAGTCCATTTAAAATTTAAACATGGTTCACACAATAAAAAATAGGTTTTACGCGTTTCGGCTCAGTGCCGTACTCATAAACCTAATTAGACACAGGTGAGTGTCTGCTTAAAAAGGTTACAAACATCATGGCTATTGGTTGGTGTGTAACACACCCCTATTAACCATGTAAATACAGAATCTGCAGAAGTAATAGAACACTTAGTAAAGCATTGCTCTGATCAAAGACCGGTATGGAACTATAACAATATATACCTGAATTTAAGCAACATATAATTCTAGACAAAAGATTCACTTGGTGCAGGTGTATGAATAATACAAATATATAAATAAATTTTCACAATCTGTTTAGATAACGGCTGTGACCATATTGTATAGACAAGTGCACTTAAGATCTAATGTATCCTATATTTAATGTGCCTAATCAGGAAAATACTATTGTTGTACCATGTACATGTATTTCATCATATGTATTATGGAAAGTTTTTTAACTACATAAAGAAATTTAACATGTATTTTAATCACAATGTGATAACTTTGTGTTGTACGTTTGGAAAAAGGATGAATGAGTAAACAAAACACCTCCTTTGCATATGTTATTCAGTAAATATGTATGTGTGCACTGGACCATGAAACCATTTATTTCCAATGGTTGATAATATCAAACTCAGAATTGAATCCATTAGGAACCTGAGTATTTAGTTTCATGATCCAGTACACCTCCTGTTTCGCCAGGATCTCATCCTTATTGCCACCCCTGGGAGGCAATTTGATGGTCTCAATGCCTCGCCATCTGAATGCTCCAGTGTCTTTGCCGTGCACCTCAATGAAATGCCGTGATAATGCAGAACATGGTTTCTCATATTTTATATATCCTAAATGTTCTCTAATACGGGTACGAACTTCCCTACTGGTCATTCCAACATATTGTTTGGAGTGTACCCGGCATTCAATGAGGTACACTACATAGGTGCTGGAGCATTTTATGCACCCTCTGGATGCAAATTTTTGAGTAGTGGTACAAGAGTAAAATTCTTTACCTTCAGTGATGAAATCACATGCTTTACATCTGTGATCTCCACACTTATAAGTGCCATTAACTTGCATCCAAGAGCCCCTGTTCTTTTGTTTGCAAGGCAGAAGGCTTGGGGACAACATGTTACCCAAGGTTAGGTTTTTGGAATAAACGCACTTAAATCCTTTCTCAACAGTGGACTTTAAATGTACATCACCCAGAAGTATCGGAAAATACCTCCGGATGATGTCACATACTTTTGAATAGTCTGAAGAGTATTGTGTAATGAAGGTGAGTGGTCTTTTATCTCTATTGCCACGAATGGGCACTACAGAGGTATTCTTTCCCTCTATTGCTGTTTGTTTAGCTATGTTGTTTAAAAGCTTCGGTGGATATCCCCTATCCTTTAATCTTTGTTTAAGTAATTTTGATTCTTTCAAAAAATCGCTATCATTGCTACAAACCCTCCTGGCTCTCAGGAATTGTCCCTTTACTATTCCCTTAAATACATGGGAAGGATGCCGACTCTTGTGGTGGAGGATTGTATCCCCTGAGATAGGTTTCCTATAGAGTTTTGAAACAATCTTGTTTGTTTGGCAATCTCCTGTTAGGGTGACATCTAAAAAGTTGACACTCTGGCTGTGCCATTCATAAGTAAATGAGAGGCCATGCCTAGCTTCATTTAGGTACTGAAAAAAGAGAATCGCTTGTCCCTCAGTAGACGACCAGATGAATATAAGGTCGTCTATGAAGCGACGGTAAAAAACCACTTCCGCTCTGAGGGGGTTACCATCTCCATAAATGAAGAACCGTTCAAGCCAGCCCATGAACAGATTCGCATAGGAGGGGGCAAATTTAGCCCCCATGGCTGTTCCTTGCTTCTGGAGGTAAAACACCCCCTCAAAGCAGAAGTAGTTATGTTCAAGCAAATACTCTGTGATGCGTAAAAGATACGCTATATGTTCAGATGTCAAATCTGCGCTGGAGGTTAAAAAATACTTAACTGCTTCCAACCCCAATTCATGGGGTATGCTGGAGTACAGCGAGACCATATCAATGGTTAACCAACTGTAATGTGGATACCACTCAATGTTCTCCAGCATACCCAACACATGTGTGGTGTCACGGATGTAACTTGGTAATGCCAAAACATATGGCTGCAGTATCCCATCCAACCAATCGCACAGAGGCTCAAGAAGAGAGCCTATCCCTGAAACAATAGGGCGACCCTTTACTTTGTCGAGGCTTTTGTGAACTTTTGGCAGATGGTGGAAGATGGGGGTAACTGGATGTGTCACATACAAGGAGTCAGCTGTTTGTTGATCAAAGATTCCTAGATCAACCCCATCATCCAGCATCTGGCCCAGTTCATGCTGGAAACTTTTAGTAGGATTCCGATCCATAACTGTGTATGTATTAGAATCCGTTAGTTGTCGTAAAGCCTCACTAACGTAGTCCACACGATCAAGAACCACCACACTACCCCCCTTATCAGATTGGCGTATGACAATCGTGTCATTATTCTGTATTGTAATGATCGCTTCTTTTTCTGCTTTAGAGAGGTTGTGCGGGGTTGATGTAGTGGACATGCTTAATTGTTTTAGGTCCTCAACCACCCGCTTGTGAAAAACTTCCAAAGATTTTCCCCGATGATGTATCGGGTAAAAGTTGGAAGTCGCTTTTCTTTGTGGAAACCTAGTGTTGGTTGCTTGGCTGGTGGGTATTGACTCTCTTTCTAGACTTTCCAATGATACAACACTACAAGCCTCTTGGAAGCTTAGAGTGGAGGGACAATTGGATTCCATAGTATCTTGAGGTGGACAAAAACTTGTTTCATCTATACTAGCTGACATTTCAAAATGTTTGTTCAAAGTAATTTTCCTTATGAAGCGATTGAGATCTATGATAGTTTGGAAAAGGTTGAACTTTCTATTAGGGCAAAAACCCAAACCAAGTTCCAAAATCTTAGTTTCAGCTTTGTTCAAAACATATGATGACAAATTAATAACACTGCTGGACTGAACTAGTTTATCGCTTTGGGATCTCTCAATGTATATCTGTGCTTGGGAGTATGTGCTTTTCTCCCCCCCCCCCCTCGCTTGTGTTTCTGTGCCACGTGAAAAACCTGTGGTACTGCTTTAGTCTGTTGTGCATCAGCTTCTAGATAAAAATTATTATGTGGGGTCTTAGGATTGTGTTTTCTTTCTTGTGTCTTGCTTAGATGTGTTTTGGGTCTGGCACCTAAATTTTTTATATTTTTTATAATTTCCTTGAGCCTGTGGTTACCGGAAGTAGAGCTGTTTGGGTTGCCTGCTACTTGTAAAGCTTTTTAAAAACATGGATATCACCTCTGAATCTGCACAGTTTTATTCACTTATTAATCTAAATGATCAAGATCTAGAGGGACTTGAACTAGAAGAGTTTTTCTCAACACAATCAAGTGACATCAAGCTTGGAGATTTGTTCTATAACTTGGAGGTTTTGAGGCTTAAGGAGATCAGGTTGAAACTGGACTCTTGGATTCTAAACAAATATCTTACCATGCAAATGATTCCAAGGGGATTAAGGGTAAAGAAATTTCTCAACTTCAGTCCAGCAGTGTTATTAATTTGTCATCATATGTTTTGAACAAAGCTGAAACTAAGATTTTGGAACTTGGTTTGGGTTTTTGCCCTAATAGAAAGTTCAACCTTTTCCAAACTATCATAGATCTCAATCGCTTCATAAGGAAAATTACTTTGAACAAACATTTTGAAATGTCAGCTAGTATAGATGAAACGAGTTTTTGTCCACCTCAAGATACTATGGAATCCAATTGTCCCTCCACTCTAAGCTTCCAAGAGGCTTGTAGTGTTGTATCATTGGAAAGTCTAGAAAGAGAGTCAATACCCACCAGCCAAGCAACCAACACTAGGTTTCCACAAAGAAAAGCGACTTCCAACTTTTACCCGATACATCATCGGGGAAAATCTTTGGAAGTTTTTCACAAGCGGGTGGTTGAGGACCTAAAACAATTAAGCATGTCCACTACATCAACCCCGCACAACCTCTCTAAAGCAGAAAAAGAAGCAATCATTACAATACAGAATAATGACACGATTGTCATACGCCAATCTGATAAGGGGGGTAGTGTGGTGGTTCTTGATCGTGTGGACTACGTTAGTGAGGCTTTACGACAACTAACGGATTCTAATACATACACAGTTATGGATCGGAATCCTACTAAAAGTTTCCAGCATGAACTGGGCCAGATGCTGGATGATGGGGTTGAACTAGGAATCTTTGATCAACAAACAGCTGACTCCTTGTATGTGACACATCCAGTTACCCCCATCTTCCACCATCTGCCAAAAGTTCACAAAAGCCTCGACAATGTAAAGGGTCGCCCTATTGTTTCAGGGATAGGCTCTCTTCTTGAGCCTCTGTGCGATTGGTTGGATGGGATACTGCAGCCATATGTTTTGGCATTACCAAGTTACATCCGTGACACCACACATGTGTTGGGTATGCTGGAGAACATTGAGTGGTATCCACATTACAGTTGGTTAACCATTGATGTGGTCTCGCTGTACTCCAGCATACCCCATGACATGGGGTTGGAAGCAGTTAAGTATTTTTTAACCTCCAGCGCAGATTTGACATCTGAACATATAGCGTATCTTTTACGCATCACAGAGTATTTGCTTGAACATAACTACTTCTGCTTTGAGGGGGTGTTTTAGCTCCAGAAGCAAGGAACAGCCATGGGGGCTAAATTTGCCCCCTCCTATGCGAATCTGTTCATGGGCTGGCTTGAACGGTTCTTCATTTATGGAGATGGTAACCCCCTCAGAGCGGAAGTGGTTTTTTACCGTCGCTTCATAGACGACCTTATATTCATCTGGTCGTCTACTGAGGGACAAGCGATTCTCTTTTTTCAGTACCTAAATGAAGCTAGGCATGGCCTCTCATTTACTTATGAATGGCACAGCCAGAGTGTCAACTTTTTAGATGTCACCCTAACAGGAGATTGCCAAACAAACAAGATTGTTTCAAAACTCTATAGGAAACCTATCTCAGGGAATACAATCCTCCACCACAAGAGTGGGCATCCTTCCCATGTATTTAAGGGAATAGTAAAGGGACAATTCCTGAGAGCCAGGAGGGTTTGAAGCAATGATAGCGATTTTTTGAAAGAATCAAAATTACTTAAACAAAGATTAAAGGATAGGGGATATCCACCGAAGCTTTTAAACAACATAGCTAAACAAACAGCAATAGAGGGAAAGAATACCTCTGTAGTGCCCATTCGTGGCAATAGAGATAAAAGACCACTCACCTTCATTACACAATACTCTTCAGACTATTCAAAAGTATGTGACATCATCCGGAGGTATTTTCCGATACTTCTGGGTGATGTACATTTAAAGTCCACTGTTGAGAAAGGATTTAAGTGCGTTTATTCCAAAAACCTAACCTTGGGTAACATGTTGTCCCCAAGCCTTCTGCCTTGCAAACAAAAGAACAGGGGCTCTTGGATGCAAGTTAATGGCACTTATAAGTGTGGAGATCACAGATGTAAAGCATGTGATTTCATCACTGAAGGTAAAGAATTTTACTCTTGTACCACTACTCAAAAATTTGCATCCAGAGGGTGCATAAAATGCTCCAGCACCTATGTAGTGTACCTCATTGAATGCCGGGTACACTCCAAACAATATGTTGGAATGACCAGTAGGGAAGTTCGTACCCGTATTAGAGAACATTTAGGATATATAAAATATGAGAAACCATGTTCTGCATTATCACGGCATTTCATTGAGGTGCACGGCAAATACACTGGAGCATTCAGATGGCGAGGCATTGAGACCATCAAATTGCCTCCCAGGGGTGGCAATAAGGATGAGATCCTGGCGAAACAGGAGGTGTACTGGATCATGAAACTAAATACTCAGGTTCCTAATGGATTCAGTTCTGAGTTTGATATTATCAACCATTGGAAATAAATGGTTTCATGGTCCAGTGCACACATACATATTTACTGAATAACATATGCAAAGGAGGTGTTTTGTTTACTCATTCATCCTTTTTCCAAACGTACAACACAAAGTTATCACATTGTGATTAAAATACATGTTAAATTTCTTTATGTAGTTAAAAAACTTTCCATAATACATATGATGAAATACATGTACATGGTACAACAATAGTATTTTCCTGATTAGGCACATTAAATATAGGATACATTAGATCTTAAGTGCACTTGTCTATACAATATGGTCACAGCCGTTATCTAAACAGATTGTGAAAATGTATTTATATATTTGTATTATTCATACACCTGCACCAAGTGAATCTTTTGTCTAGAATTATATGTTGCTTAAATTCAGGTATATATTGTTATAGTTCCATACCGGTCTTTGATCAGAGCAATGCTTTACTAAGTGTTCTATTACTTCTGCAGATTCTGTATTTACATGGTTAATAGGGGTGTGTTACACACCAACCAATAGCCATGATGTTTGTAACCTTTTTAAGCAGACACTCACCTGTGTCTAATTAGGTTTATGAGTACGGCACTGAGCCGAAACGCGTAAAACCTATTTTTTATTGTGTGAACCATGTTTAAATTTTAAATGGACTAAATAAAGCTGTTGTTTTAATTCACTGGATGTCGGGACCGCTTCTTCTTTTTCCATGTGATGTTTATGTTACTATGCAAATTTCAATGTTTTGCCTCACGCCTGATGTACACATTTTGAAAATCCGGTTGCAGACATTATTTGAGTATTGGGACTATACAGATAGCTGTTTGGAAATATATGGTTTTAGCAATCTTAATGCAGACAACCATCCTATAATGCTGCTTATTTTGAGCAAGCTTGTTTACTGCTGTTGATTATAGGTTTATTTTTTGGGTCCACTTCCAATATATATTTTAATTGGATATACCGATCCTAAAGTTGTATAATGGTAAATCCCATTACTAGTTACATTAAGCGTTATAATTTTCTACATTTATATATGAGGTTCATCTCTATTATGACAATACTCTCTATATACTAGCGGCGTACTCTCCCAATAGAGTTACATTTAGATGCACAAGTCTTCTCTTTCTGGTATAGTTCATGTCATATAGGTTACATTTACGCTGTGTGTAGAGGTCCCATGGTTATATTACGCAGGAACTGCGATCTATGACATCTAGTATGAACTCCCAGGCCTGCTGACCACCCTTAAGTTACCCTACCCAGCTCACTAGCATAATATGGTTATGCAAGCAAGATAGGATATAATGAGGTCGCTTAGATGTACGAAAATGACTGTAAAGCTATCTGTGGATGAGGGAGACTGACTCAGTTGCTATAACAGCCTATATTAAAATCTCGAATTAGACAAAATTATATAGCATTTTGCGGTACTTGTATGTAACTCCTCCTCCACCGCAATTTTATGTTCATTAACTTAACAGGCAAGGCTGATATCTTAATCCCAAAATGTATACAAGCCTATTAATCAGCCAGATATTAGCAGATAAAACATTTCAGTTAGTATAGACAGATACTATATAAAGTTGTCAAACCTGATAACTCAGATTGTTGTATATGGGAGCAATTTCACTGTGCAGCTTGCACTAAGCAGTAAAATTCTGTAAAAATTGTAAATATTGGTATACAACCTGGGGTTCCCACATATTTGTGTTATAGTTATTTTACTACCCACTATGCCTCTTAATGCTTATGATATAAAACGATTGTAGGTTATTTAGGTATACGATTCATTATAGGATACCTACATCTTCCCCTACTTTTTGTCCTAGCAGTTATATCTCTCGGTCGAGATTTTTATATACTACTATATTGACCCAATTTCTTTTCTCCCAATCTGGTACTAATAATTATGGCAAAGCTTCTCCCCCTCTCCTAATTCAGTAGTTAGAATAGGACGCACTCATCCTTGCCCAATCCCAGGTATCTACCTTTAGTGCTGGGTAGTGTGGAGCAACTACTCTGTTATTATATCCTTTTATGCAGCAGGTTGTAAACACACCATAGAATAGCCACTCTATCCATTGCAGGTTTTTGTTTAGCCCTACTTGCCCTACACACAAACTGCTCTCTCTGTTTAATCTTTCACTAGCATATCCTCCTACTAAGTGGTCCCGGTACTAGCATACTTCCTAATATCCCCCCTCTACCATAACTTTAGTATCGCTAAAAACCAGCATACTCCCCTAATCTTCTGCCCCATAGTTTACAAATCCTATTGTGATGTCAGTACTAAGCCATGTTAAGCCTAGACAACGCTCCTTTACTAACTTTTATACCATCACCCTTATAGATACAACCAAACTATCAGAGGGGAAATTTAACCCCTTAATGACCACAATGTACCCTGTATGTCACTAGTTGTTAAGGGTTTTTTCAGGACATAATAGCACAAGTCTAGCAAGAACACGCTATTAATTCCCTTCCTCCAGCAGGCTTTGTGGAATAGAGCAGTCTCAACGCTGGTGGCAAGACCGCGCTATAAAACAATCAAGTCCCAAAAAAAGGCCAGCGACATACAGGGTACGTCGCTGGTCCTTAAGGGGTTAATAGCAGAGACTAACCTAATTCGCACTATGTTTTGCTAGATATAATTCTGTTTTTATGGTCATGAGATCCCTTCACTTGAACATTCCCAAGCTCCTAACTCTTACCTTAAACTACCTACACCTATTTTAGGCTCCACCCTTCCACCACCTTCCCTATATACATAGCGGTGCTTATCCGCTGAATCTCCCTTCCCCCCCCTATGTATTTCAGCCCAAAAGTGGCTGACATCTATGCTAATTCTCCACAGGCTGATATCTTTGACTCAGATAATCTATCGACTGTTATATATACTACTGTGGAGATTAATTGTTAATAGTATAACAAAAAATGAAGTTATATTCTATCTCGCCTAAAATCTTGTCTATACTCATGCTAAGATTGGATATGTATTTATCTTGTCACATATGTATTTTATACTTTTCCTTTTTTTTCTCTTTTTTTTCTCTAATAATGTCAGTTTATAGACAATGTTTTACTCACTCTGTTGTAACATTGGCCTCAGGGCGAATCTTGTTTGTGAATACGCATTCTAACTTCAATAAAAAAAATATTTAAAAAAAAAACAAAACATTTGGCCCTGACATGAAGAGGTTAACAGTCGATCGCAGACTTGACGAATATATAGGTGTTTCACAGGAGTTTAAAGGCGTTCAATGGGAGTAACCTGTATTTTAATGAGGAAACATCACTGTGGGTTCCTAATATCTAAAGCACTGTCCTCTATCTGCTCCATCCGGCTTTTCAGCTGCAATATTTCCCAGTGTGACCAATCTAGTGAATGTACAGTGAAAATGAATATACAGATGCATAAATGCAGTGTTACTACACAGAAAACATTTTTTATATTCGCGAACGCACAGTCTATTTTGTGTAAACACGATTTAAAGATAGTCCCTCCCCCGACGCCTACATGACAGCTCAGGCGCAAAAGTTTTAATCTCCATTATATCCTATGAGAGACACATCGCCACTTGTCAGCACAATGAAGTTCAGCCCACTGTTTTTAAAAAATATCGACAGACGGACTGTGAACCTGAGGAACGCAAACAGGCAATTTCAATGTTTTAAATATCGGGGCCTAAGAGAGATAAACTAAGTATGTGTTAATATCTCATTATCCCTTAAAGGGACAGTCTAGTCAAAATTAAATTTTCACGATTCAGATAGGGCATGTCATTTTAAACAACTTTCCAACTTACTTTTATCATCAAATTTGCTTTTTTTCTTTTGGTATTCTTTGTTAAAGCTAAACCTAGGTAGGCTCATATCCTAATTTCTAAGCTGTTGAAACTGCCTCTTATCTCAGTGCATTTTGACAGTTTTTCACAGTTAGACACTGCTGCTAGTTCATGTGTGCTATATAGATAACAGTGTGCTCACTCCCGTGAAGTTATTTATGAGAGGGCACTGATTGGCTAAAATGCAAGTCAATAGATAATAAATAGTCATGTGATAAGGGGGGCAGTCTGCAGAGGCTTAGATACAAGATAATCAGAAGTAAAAAGTATAATAATATAACAGTGATGGTTATGAAAAACAGGGGAATGCGTAATAAAGGGATTATGTATATTTTTAAACAATACAAATTCTGGAGTAGACTGTCCCTTTAACTTAAAGGGGCACTTAACCCAATTTTTTTATTTCATGATTCAGATAGAGCATGACATTTTAAGCAACTTTCTAATTTACTCCTATTATCAATTTTTCTTCATTCTCTTGATATCTTTATTTTAAAAGCAGAAATGTAAATCTTAGCAGCCAGCCCATTTTAGGTTCAGCGTCATGGATAGCGCTTGCTTATTGGAGGCTTGCATTTACCCACCAATAAGCAAGCATAACCCAGGTTCTCAATAAAAAATGGGCCGGCTCCTATGCATCTCATTCCTGCTTTTTAAATAAAGATAGCAAGAGAACAAAGAAAATTGATAATAGAAGTAAATTAGAAAGTTGCTTAAAATTGCTTGCTCTCCCCATGTGTCTGAATCATGAAAGAAACAATTTGGGTTCAGTGTCCCTTTAAGTATGTAGGTACACTTACAGCATGGGCTGTTGGCTACTGGAACCAATGATACCACTGTAAGCGTATGGAGTAAAGCTCAGCTTGGTGTGGACACTCTGAAGACAATGTTAGTGACTAGAGTTGCTTATCTTTTGATCATTATGGGTGCTAGGAGTTGCATGTTTAAACTTGACCTTGCAATTAAGGATTTTTTTTTAAATATCTTCCTAAGCTGCCGCAATGTGAATTACCACTTTTTTCTTTATATTGCTTTCTGATTTATGTATGGACACGTAAGATAGTCCTAGCGGTTTCACCTTTTTGAAGGGAGGAGCTGTAGTGCAAAAAAGGTCATGCTATAACCGCCCCTGAGAAACAATGTTCTGACCAATCAGCATGCTTGTGTCTCTCAGTGAAATAACTGTATAACCGATATATCACACAGGGCTCAAAATTTCTACTAGCCCACTAGCCATTGGTGAGTGGAAATTTATGGGTGGCAAGTGAAAGTTAGTTAGTGAATGCTGAGTCTGACGTCTGGTGACATGTTGTTGTAAGTAGCAAGTTGGCACATTGTATTTGCAGAATGTGCATTCCTATTGCAGCACTGACAAACACATATTTCGGGATATCTGCAAAAACTATTATCCATGAAAATGCAAGGATATGTTATTCCTCTAGGGCTGTAGGGACCCCATTAGTGCTTCGGCTGTTACTTCTGAGAGGGTAAACAGGGCAGAGAGAGAGAGATTGCAGAGGAAAAGAAAATGGAGCAGAAGGTAGAGTTAAGAGAGAATGGAGAAATAAAGAGTGAAGAGATATGAGAAAGGGGAAAGAAAGAGTGTAAAGAGAAGATATGACCTGAGAGAGAAGGGGGAGGGTAAAAAGAGAGATTATAGAGAGGAGGGAGTCGAGAAAGATAGTTAAGAGTGAGAAGGAAGAGATGATAATTATAAAAAAAAATAACCAGGTCTGCTATGACCTTCTATGTATTCTCTCAGTTCAACAACTTCCTTTTCTTTTTTTTTTCTATAAAGCTTCATTGATGTAAAATCGGCAGTACAATAAATGCAGTCAAAGGTTGAGTATAGCATTGTATACATTGTCTGACATCCATATGCCATGATAACCAATCTATTGTTACATCGAAATAAAATATCTAAAGGTCTCAATACTGAAAACTGCAGCGTTTGTCATCACAGAATCCTGTGACCTATGCAACCTTCTTAAACTATTTACAATTTTCATCATTTTCTTGAAATATATCAATCTTTTTAGAGCTTACACTAAGGGCTCTAAATTTTTATCATGTCTTTGCATTCTAAGGAAAAGCTATACATATTACTTTGTCCATAAAATGCTTATTCATTGGGGAGAGTGCCTATATTAGGGCAAGGAAAAGGGAAATCAGAGAAGGAGAGGGGAAGGGAAGAAGCAAGATTTTTTTTTTATCTTCAGCAGGCCCATTAGATTGTCTTGTTCCACAATGCTAACATATTCATGAGTTTCTAGTTTACGGATTTTAAGATAGTGATATCTTTCTAATGTGAGTATCTCGGAGACCTGTAGCCTCCAATCCTGTGCTGATGGTATATTCTGAGACTTCCATCTCTTTGGGATAAGTTTCTTAGCTCATGTCAACATAATCAACAGGAGAGACAATTTGGCTTTATCGTTTATTTTGGGTAGGGAGCAGAACAGCAAACTTTCAGGGAGTTGTGGAATTTGTACTTGGAGAATGTCTGAGATTAGAGAGAAAACATCTAACCAGAAGAGTTGCAGTTTCGGGCAGGACCACCATATGTGGAGAAGTGAACCCTCCTCTCCACATCCTCTCCAACAGCTTTCACTCAAAGAAGGGAATATTTTATGGAGCCTTGATGGGGTAAGATACCATCTGCACAGGAATTTCAGGTGGATTTCTTGGATGTTAGCTGATACTGAGGAACACTTTGTTAATTGGAAAACTTTCATACAAGATTCAAAATCGATATATTGGGACAACTCTTTGTTCCAGGCGAGGGTGTATGATGGGAGAATTGTAGCATTCATGGAGGAGGTAAGCTTTTATGAAAGAGACATCAAGTGCCTGGGGGTGACCAACAAGATGCAGAGTTTTTCAAATTGTGTTCCCTTCCGAGGTCTTTTTTGTATTTGTGGTGAGAGATGTAGTGAAGTAGTTGATTATAATTCAGCCCTGGGGAGAAGATCTCCTCATGAGCTTCTTCTAGTTGTGTATGTGTTTTAAAGAGTTTATTCTCCGTGACAAACTGGACAGAGCCAGCTTTTAAGCTATATGGTTGCTTGATATGGGAGCTAAGTCTACAATATGGAAGAGCCTTGTTCTCAATAATTGGGGTTAAAGGATCATATTTAGATGAGATGTGGGTGGAAGTTGCTATTGTCTTATCCCACTCGGCTAAAATATCAGCTGTTATTGTGTATTTAATTAACTTTTTGGGTCTATCAGATGGAGGGGACCAAGCCAAAGTACCCATGTTGTTTAATAAGAAGATTTGATGATTTAAGTGTACCCAAGCCTTAGCGGCAGTGTTATGAGACCACTCAACAATGTGTTGTAACATTATTGTTTTTCTGTATACATTTAAATTTGGAAGTCCCAAATCCCCCCCTATCTCCCGTCAAATACATTGTTCTCTTCGGTATTCTAGGTTTAATATCTGACCAGACATATTGGTCAATAATTGTTTGTAGTTGGTTAAGGTAACCATCTTATAAGGGGATGGGAAGTGCTTGCAGTATGTATAATATTCTTGGGAGAACCCCTATCCTCCCTAGCCACGATAGCGGTTTGTTTTTCCATGTTGATAAATCTCTCACTATGTAATTTTTCAAGGGAATGTAATTATGTTTAAAGAGGTCTAATGGAGAGGGTGTTAGGTAAATTCCAAGGTATTTCAGTTTGTTTTGGGAGATGGATATATGGTGTTCTTTTTTAAGCAATTGTATGTGTTGATATTTAGGAGTTCCGACTTATTTAAATTTAAAAAGAAGTTGGAAACTTTTCCATAGGCTGCCAGTTCCCTTAGTAACTCGGGTATGGATGTTTCAGCCTCTGATAAAGTAAAAAGGATATTGTCCGCGTATAACATACATAGTAACATAGTAACATAGTATAAAAGGTTGAAAAAAAGACTGAAGTCCATCGAGTTCAACCTATACAAATCTAAAATACTTACAAAAAGCTTAAATAACCCCATTAAAATGTGACCCATTTAATACTAGCAATCATATCCATGAATTTTGTTTGTATACAGAAACTTATCCAGACTATTTTTAAATGTATCTATGGTATTGGCATTCACTACCTCCTTTGGTAATGAGTTCCACAATTTTATTGCTCTTACAGTGAAAAAACGTTTCCGTTGCAGGAGATTAAATCTCCTTTCCTCCAACCTTAAATTATGACCTCTTGTCAGAAACAATTTTCTTGGAATAAACAGAGCTTCTGCCATCTCTGTATATGGGCCTTGAATATATTTATATAAACGCTTATATAACGCTTGTTTATACTCCGTATCACCCACTATTATCCCCTTAATTTGAGTATTATGCCTAATTTTTTGGGCTAACACTTCAATAGAAATCGCAAATAGCAGTTTTGAGAGCG
This sequence comes from Bombina bombina, assembly GCF_027579735.1. NCBI lineage: Eukaryota > Metazoa > Chordata > Amphibia > Anura > Bombinatoridae > Bombina > Bombina bombina. The sequence continues at coordinate 1,143,325,487 of NC_069503.1, read as the reverse complement.
GGCAGCCCTGCCGTGTACCGTTGCTGATATGAAATCTTTTGGAAAACTTACCTTTAACCCTAACCCTCGCATTTGGGCTGGAGTATAGTGCCATAGTCATATTTAGGAAAGCCTCTGGGATCTCCATCTTTCGCATCACCCATCACAGAAAAGGCCTACCCACCCTTTTAAAGGTCTTTTTCCCATCTGTGTAGAATAACACCATCGGGATACCTTTGCATGAATAATTAGTTGGATAACTTTAGTGGTATTGTCCCTGGCCTCTCTCCCAGGTACAAAAACAACCTGGTCATTGCATATTAGCCCCGGAACGGTATTTATTGAGCCTGTTAGCAAGGATCTTGGCCAACACTTTCATGTCAGCGTTGATGAGGGAAATAGGCCTGAAGTTCCCTGGGCAATATGCCGGCTTTCCCGTTTAGCTATAACAGTGATATGAGCCTCCAGTAGGTTCTCAGTTAGCATGGGGTCATCTCTAAGCTTATTAAAGAGGTATAACATATGAGCTGAAAGGGCCCCTTGGAATTTTTTGTAATATCTTGAAGTGAGGCCATCTGGTCCATGGCTTTTGCCCGACGGCATGTCTTTAATGGCCTGGGAAAGCTCCTCTGGGGAGATTGGAGCGGTAGTGAGTTAGTCGCCTCCCTGTCTAAGGTTGGTAATTTTAAATCAGTAAAGTATTTATTAGTTTCCTCTATTAGGGGAGTATTGTTGTTGTCTGACTGGATACTGTCTATATTGTATAATTTACTGTAATAGTTGTGAAAGGTAGAGGCAATTTGAACGCTATCTTTAACTATATGGTTATCAGGCATCGAGATTGAGTGTATGTACGTATTAAGTTGTTTCCTCTGTAAATTTCTGGCCAATATTTTACCAGGTTTATTACCCCCCTCGAAGTAATATTGCTAAATGGATAAGGCATTGTGCTGGTTGATCTCTGTTAGATGTTGTCTAAGCGTTAACCTCTTGTCTAGAAGCCTATTTTAATTTTTTCGTTAGAAGGGCCTTTTTTTATGGTCTACTTCTAGTAAGCCGAAAGATTTTAGTAAATCTGAATATTTTTCTCTGGCTAACCTATTTAGGTTGGATTTGTGCTTAATTAGTAGATCTCTAATAACCGATTTGTTTGTTTCCCATTCATTAAGATGGGATGCTGTGGAGCGCATATTAATTTAAAAGTATTCAGTTAGATGTTTCTGAACGTCTTTCATTATTAAAGGATTGTCTAGTAAGGTATCATCCAGCCTCCAAAGTCTAGAAGAGACCGGGACATCTGGCCATAGTATCCAACAAGAGACAGAGGCATGATCAGACCATGTGATAGACCCAATATTGCAGGTGTTTGTGATAGCAAGACCATGAGAGTCAGTAAATATGTGATCTATCCTTGTATAGCAGTTATGAGGGTTTGAGTAAAAAGTGTAATTCCTGCCTGAAGGGTGTAACGTCCTCCAAATGTCGTGAAGATTTAAATTGTTCAGAGTGGTTTTAATGGATTTCAAAACCGATTTAGGAGTGCTAGAGGATCCCCTAGAGGAATCTATGTCAGGGTCTAAGGAGAGGTTGAGATCTCCCGCTAAGTAAGTAACTCCCTGTGAGTGGTCGAGAATTAAATTAGCTATTTAAAAAAAAAACAGCTTGAGACAGTTTTGGTGCATAAATGTTCAGGAGTGTAACGTGGTGGCCGTAGAGCTTATCTTTTAGGAGGATATATCGTCCCTCAGGGTCTCTTTCAGTATGGGATATTTGAATTGGTAGTGTTTTATGGAAGAGTATTCCAACTCCGGCCTTTTTGTGTGGGCCAGAGGCAAAGAAAGCTGTGGGGTATTGTGTGTTATGCCATTTAGGCTCTTTACCTTTTTGGAAGTGGGTCTCTTACAGCATCAATCTGTGACTATTAAGTTTGTGGAGATCTCGGAATGCTATGGAACGCTTCCCTGGATTGTTAAGTCCTTTCACATTTATTGTGGTCAATTGAATGGAGTGATCTTGGAACCTGCTGGCTTTAGAAAGCATATTAATTGTGGAGAAAGAAGAAAAAAAAAAAAAAGGGAGAGGATACAGTTCGATACAGCTAGATACAGTTGTTCGTAGGCTATTTGATTAACAATCAGGATAGTGACTCCCCTTGCTTTCTTGTGGTATACTGAGGAAATAGAAGTATTTTAGGAGTAAGCTCCTTTTAGTAGGAGAGTTCAGTCCTTTAAAATTTAAAGTACAGAGACTCATTTTGAAAGCAAAAAAATGGTGGGGACAAGACGGGAAGAAACAGACGCTTTCCGGGGGAAGAAGTGGGAGAGAGAGGGGGAGAGAAAGGGGTAAAGGACGGAGAAGAGAAAGGAAGGTAAGGTAGAGTCAAAGAGTTACCCCTATCCACAATAAATCCAAGTATGGGGGGCTACTTAACAGAGCAATAACTCTCCCCCTCATCAGTGCAAACTGAAAGAAGTGAAGCATAACTTTTTAAGTGACCAACACATTTATATATAAGGCACAAGGAACACATGCAACCAGAATTATATAACCTTCATAAAATATACATATCCGGGTATCAATTCCATACTCTACTTAAATTCAAACACAATTATGGCCTAACATGTAATTGCGATATGACAAAAAAAAGAAAGATATATTCTAGTCTAACTAATGTGCTCCAATCTGACACAGGTGACCGCCTAGCATGACTCAGAGTCTATCAGTCTATGTCCACGGGGAGAGCAGGAGAGGGAGGGAGAGCAGGAGCCCCCACCACCCCTATGGCCATATACTGTATGTACAGTTATGCCATCCAATGAGCATTTTACCATATAAAGTTGGAGTTGGCTTGTATCTCTCTCACGCTTCTCGCGCAAGACGGTCATGAATTATAATTTTGCTGCAGTGATGGTACACATGGCCCGGTATGGAGGTGCATCTCAAAGGCACAGGCAAGCTCACCTGGTCCAGCTGGAAACAAACAGTAACCTTAACAATGCATCAGTAAAATGCATATAATGTGCACATGTACAGCCTGAATCATATGTCCTTCACAGTTTATACTTATCGGACTGTACATTCTATATTGCACTTTAGCTAAATTTATTGTGGCCCACCCGATAAACGCAATATAACAAGGAAAAAAGGGAGAACATGATTCAACCAATTGGCTTTAACTCATGGGGGTGACTACCTATCATGGCTCAGTATTTATCAGATATGTCCACGGGGGGGGGGGGGGACAGGAGCCCCTGCCCCCCCATGGCCACATGTGCATATTTATTTAAACTAATGAACCCCTACCAAATGTGTTAGAGTTGGGGAACATGTGCCACCCCCTAGCATTTATCTCTCTTGTGCATTCCATGCAAGAGTATCTTTTAGGTCCGGACTAAAATCATCCCAATCTGATCAGGATGATTGACAGCCCCTGCTAGCGACCGATTGGCCGCTGGTGAACAGGGGGAAGCATTGCACATGCATTTCACTAGAAATGCTTGTGCAATGTTAAATGCCAACAGCCTATGCTACAACAAATCATTTCAGTTTAACTTTTAACAAATCTACCCCCATAGAGGATTTTTACAGCTAATGTACAGCAACAGAAATGGTTGAAGGAAAATAATCAAAGTTTTACAAAAGTTATTTTAATCTCTGCGTTTAAATACAATTAAAAAGTCTGAAAACTAAAAATAACAAAAAAGCAAAAGCAGTTAAAGGGACAGTCTAGTCAAAAGTAAACTTTCATGATTCAGATAGGGCATGCCATTTTAAACAACTTTCCAATTTACTATTATCAGCAAATTTGCATTGTTCTCTTAGTATTTTTTGTTGAAAACTAAAGCTAGGTAGGCTCATGCTAATTTCTAAGCCCTTGAAGGTCACCTCTTATCTCAGGGCATTTGGACAGTTTGTCACAGCTAGACAGCGCTAGTTCATGTATGCCATATAAATAACATTGTGCTCACTCCTTTGGAGTTACTTATGAGAGGGTACTGATTGGCTAAAATGCAAGTCTGTCTAAAGAACTGAGATAAGGGGGCAGTCTGCAGAGGCTTAGATACAAGGTAATCACAGAGGTAAAAAGTATATTAATATAACTGTGTTGGTTATGCAAAACTGGGGAATGGGTAATAAAGGGATTATCTAGCTTTTTAATCAATAAAACTTCTGGAGTAAACTGTTCCTTGTGCAAACCTAAAACTGTCGAGGAGTGGTGCAAAATCCCTCCAAATGTTTGTACCTCCTTGTCAGACTATACAGGAATGGCCCAGTGCTATTATACACTAATAGGGGGTTTATGAAGTATCTGTTGCAGGTGCCAAATACATTTGCATCTTACGTTTTGCTGAAAAAAATTATACTATTCAATAAAGGGCTAGATTACAAGTGGAGCACAAAAATATTAGCACTTTTGTGTGCTAAAATTACTCAACTTAAATTAATAGTGTTTTTATTTTTGTGCTCAATTAACAAATCCAAAGTTATATATTTGCGCTGGAGGGAAAGTCTAGGGCACGATAACATCTGGGTGTCCGATAGCACCGATGCGCTAAATGCCTTACGTAATACACTGCTATTCGAAAAGCGCTACATTTGCCAGTGCAATTTTGTATTGTGCTCAAGATCAACACTTAAAGGGACACTAAACCCAAATGTTCTCTTTCATGATTCAGATAGAGCAGCAATTTTAAGCAACTTTGCTAATTTACTCCTATTATCAAATATTCTTCATTCTCTAGGTATCTTTATTTAAAAAGTAGGAATGTAAAGCATTTTAGGTTCAGAACCCTGGATAGCGCTTGCTTATTGGTGACTACCTTCAGCCAGCCAATAAGCAAGCGTAACCCAGGTTCTGAACCAAAAATGGGTCGGCTCCTAAGTTTTACATTCCAGCTTTTTAAAAAAAGATAGCAAGAAAATGAAGAAACATTGATAATAGGAGTAAATTACAGAGTTGCTTAAAATTGCTGCTCTACCTGAATCATTAAAGTAAAAATTTCGGTTAAGTGTCCCTTTAAGTCACCACTTGTAACACCAGATTATGTGCTATCCTTAGCAGAGGGTCGTGCTAAGGGTAATGCCCCCTGCGCTCTATTTGTAATGTAGCCCAATAACAACAATACATTTTGTCAACAAGCTTTCTGTGATCCTGAGATCAGTCACTTAATTACAAGAAATAAATGATGCCCATCCATATTTGTAATGTTTTTTTATCAGACGTTCCACATGAATCATTGAGGCACACAGACAGGATGGGATTTACAGGTAATAGTACCCTAAAACAGGTCTTACTGGGGCCATGAGATTTTGATTGTAATACTTTTTTTGCTCAGTTACAGATATGCACAAGCTCTGACTCATTAGAATTCCTTTTGACAAGGTTGGGATTTGCAGTGTACCAGGATAAATGACCCCCCCCTCCAGTAGTGACCTATAAATGAGTTCTCCATCATTTAATACATAACAATTATACAGTCTTGTGCTCATGATTTTTTTCACAAACTCCAGCTTCTTGGATCATCTCGTTAATCTCCCGAATAATATTGTAAATAAAATCCTGAATCTCTCACTGAAGTTTCTGGAGGGGTCTAGCAGGGGTTGCTTGCACTGGAAAAGGTTAACACAGCTTCACTTGCTTCCATTCATGTCTTCTCTTGGCCATTTTTTATTTTGTTTTATGATCCGTCTTTTTGTGTTTGCTCTTGCGGTTAACATTTTAGTAACGTCCACCCCAGGCATTGCCATTGTATTTGCAGTATGTGTAGCACTTTTACTCAGTGCTAGCATTGCTGGTGTCTGTAATTACGTGTCTGTTATCTAAATTCTGAGTAGGTTTTGTGATATTTTGTGAAGCTGTAGCTGCAGGGTTTGTTATATTTTGTAAAGCTGTAGCTGCAGGTTTTGTTATATTTTATAAAGCTGTAGCTGCAGGTTTTGTTATATTTTATCCAGCTGTAGCTGCAGGTTTTGTTATATTTTATAAAGTTGTAGCTGCAGGTTTTGTTATATTTTATTCAGCTGTGCATGCAGGTTTTGTTATATTTTGTAAAGCTGTAGCTGCAGGTTTTGTTATATTTTGTAAAGCTGTAGCTGCAGGTTTTGTTATATTTTGTAAAGCTGTAGCTGCAGGATTTGTTATATTTTATAAAGCTGTAGCTGCAGGTTTTGTTATATTTTGTAAAGCTATAGCTGCAGGTTTTGTTACATTTTGTAAAGCTGTAGCTGCAGGATTTGTTATATTTTATAAAGCTGTAGCTGCAGGTTTTGTTATATTTTGTAAAGCTATAGCTGCAGGTTTTGTTACATTTTGTAAAGCTGTAGCTGCAGGTTTTGTTATATTTTATAAAGCTGTAGCTGCAGGTTTTGTTATATTTTATCCAGCTGTAGCTGCAGGTTTTGTTATATTTTATAAAGTTGTAGCTGCAGGTTTTGTTATATTTTATTCAGCTGTGCATGCAGGTTTTGTTATATTTTGTAAAGCTGTAGCTGCAGGTTTTGTTATATTTTGTAAAGCTGTAGCTGCAGGTTTTGTTATATTTTATCCAGCTGTGACTGCAGGTTTTGTTATATTTTGTAAAGCTGTAGCTGCAGGTTTTGATATATTTTGTGCAGCTGCAGGTTTTGTGACAATTTGTGCAACTGTAGCTGCAGGTTTTGTGATATTTTGTGCAATTGTAGCTGCAGGTTTTGTTATATTTTGTAAAGCTGTTGCTGCAGGTTGTGTTATATTTTTTAAAGCTGCAGCTGCAGAGTTTGTTATATTTGGTGAAGCTGTGACTGCAGATTTTGTTATATTTTTTGATGCTGTGGATGCAGGTTTTGTTATATTTGGTGATACTGCAGCTGCAGGTTTTGTTATATTTAGTGAAGCTGTGACTACAGGTTTTGTTATATTTTGTGATGCTGTGGATGCAGGTTTTGTTATATTTGGTGAAGCTGGGACTGCAGGTTTTGTTATATTTTGTGATGCAGTAGCTGCAGGTTTTGTTATATTTGGTGAAGCTGTGACTGCAGGTTTTGTTATATTTTGTGATGCTGTAGCTGCAGGTTTTGTTATATTTGGTGAAGCTGTGACTGCAGGTTTTGTTATATTTTGTGATGCTGTGGATGCAGGTTTTGTTATATTTGGTGAAGTTGTGACTGCAGGTTTTGTTATATTTTTTGATGCTGTATCTGCAGGTTTTGTTATATTTGGTGAAACTGTGACTGCAGATTTTGTTATATTTTGTGATGCTGTGGATTCAGGTTTTGTTATATTTGGTGAAGCTGTAACTACAGGTTTTGTTATATTTTGTGATGCTGTAACTGCAGGTTTTGTTATATTTTGTAAAGCTGTAACTGCAGGTTTTGTTATATTTTGTGAAGCTGTGACTGCAGGTTTTGTTATATTTTGTGATGCTGTGGATGCAGGTTTTGTTATATTTGGTGATGCTGTGGATGCAGGTTTTGTTATATTCGTTGAAGCAGTGACTGCAGGTTTTGTTATATTTTGTGAAGCTGTGACTGCAGGTTTTGTTATATTTGGTGATGCTGTGGATGCAGGTTTTGTTATATTTGTTGAAGCAGTGACTGCAGGTTTTGTTATATTTTGTGCAACTGCAGCTTTTGTTATATTGTGTGATGCTGTGACTGCAGGTTTTGTTATGTTTTGTGCAGCTGTAGATTTTGTTATATTTTGTGATGCTGTGACTGCAGGTTTTGTTATATTTGGTGAAGCAGTGACTGCAGGTTTTGTTATATTTTGTGCAACTGCAGCTGCAGATTTTGTTATATTTTGTGCAGCTGTAGATTTTGTTATATTTTGTGTATCTTCAGCTATAGATTCTGTTATATTTGGTGATGCTGTGACTGCAGGTTTTGTTATATTTGGTGAAGCTATGACTGCAGGTTTTGTTATATTTGGTGAAGCTGTGACTGCAGGTTTTGTTATATTTGGTGAAGCTGTGACTGCAGGTTTTGTTATATTTTGTGCAGCTGCAGATTTTGTTATATTTTGTGCAGCTGCAGCTGCAGATTTTGTTATATTTTGTGCATCTGCAGCTGTAGATTTTGTTATATTTTGTGTATCTGCAGCTGTAGATTCTGTTATATTTGGTGATGCTGTGACTGCAGGTTTTGTTATATTTGGTGAAGCTGTGACTGCAGGTTTTGTTATATTTGGTGAAGCTGTGACTGCAGGTTTTGTTATATTTAGTGAAGCTGTGACTGCAGGTTTTGTTATATTTTGTGCAGCTGCAGATTTTGTTATATTTTGTGCAGCTGCAGATTTCGTTATATTTTGTGCATCTGCAGCTGTAGATTTTGTTATATTTTGTGTATCTGCAGCTGTAGATTCTGTTATATTTTGTAATGCTATGGTTGCAGATTTGCCTGTTGCATTTTGCAAAGCTGCAGCTTTAGGATTTGTTATATTGTTTGAAGCTGCAGGTGTAGTTTTACTTTGTGAAGCTGCAGGTTTAGTTGCCATGTACTTTGTAGATACAGGTATGTTTGCCATACTCTGGTTAGCTGCAGTTGCTTGTATTGGTGTTTGGGTCATATTTGTTGCACTACTGGTTATTGTGTGATTAGCTATAGTGCTAATAGTTTTGTTTGCAGCAGATCTCTCACTCTCCTTCAGTCCTGTAATCTTCCCAATTGGAGTAACTTTGCCACTTGCAAAAGCGTTTTTATGCATTTTCGCTTGATTAGAATTGTGTATAGTATGCGGTTGTTTATTTGACACAAATACAGGGGTCATGTGAAACAATTCCCTTGTGATTTCAGTGCTAAGTATCTCTATTAATTCGTCGTACAAGTAGGTATCCTTTTGAGCTGTATTCTGATGAGTAATTTCAGACTGAAGAATTTCCACAGATTTAAGTCCATCAGCTGCTGTCCAGTCCTTAGTCTTAAGCGTGCAGCAAACTGTTAAGACACAGCAGCAAAATATGTGTTAAAATCTGAAATCCCACATTAACAGCACATATCTGACATACTGGAATCCCTATAGGTAACATAGCCCTTCTAAAGTTAATGGCCCAAACCTTCTATTACAACCTAAGGTTATTATTCTCAACAACCTGATGTTTTCTGCTGGACCCTCCTAGAGGAAGTCTACAAGTGCCACCACAGTCCCCTAGAGGGATATTGTCCTGATGCATTTTCAGCTAACACATAACCTACCTCCTGTCCTGAAGAGATTCATATCCTATCCAGACTTCAAGCTCAGAAGAGGGAAAACTCTTGTATTGTAGTAGTGGTTATATTCTAAAGTTTCCCAAAACCTCAACTTCACCCCATCCCAATGACTGATCAAAAAGTAAAGTCAATTAGGCAAATGATAAAGCTATTCCTGCTGACTATCTTGTATCCCAGAAGCTACTTCTAATCAAGTCACTTTATATCAGCTCTATGTCTCTATATTCCATATGTAACACACACACCCTATAACCCTTCCAACACTTAAACCTTCTTTTTCTTTTCATCCCTTTTTGCCATTTATTAAGCCTTAATTACCCTTTTACAGCTTGTTTCTAATCCACTACAGGCAACCTCTTATCACATGCTTTTTTTATTACAGCCAATCAGATTGAGCTCGCATTCTATTGGCTGATCGGAACAGCCAATAGAATGCGAGCTCAATCTGATTGGCTGTTCGGATCAGCCAATCGGATTGAACTTGAATCTGATTGGCTGATTCCATCAGCCAATCAGAATTTTCCTACCTTAATTCCGATTGGCTGATAGAAACCTATCAGCCAATCGGAATTCGAGGGACGCCATCTTGGATGACGTCCCTTAAAGGAACCGTCATTCGGCGAGTAGGCTTTGGTAGAAGAGGTTGGATCCGCGTCGGCTGGAAGATGATGGCTCCGGAAGAAAGAAGATTGAAGATGCCGCATCATAGAAGACTTCATCCCGATGATGGACTTCTTCAGCGCCCGCTTGGATCAAGACTTCAGCCCGATGATGGATTTCTTCAGCCGCCGCTTGGATCCAGACTTCAGCCGGAGGATGGACGTCACTCTTCAGCCCCCGCTTGGGCTTGGATGAAGATTTCGGAGGCTTGGATGAAGACTTCAGAGGACGGATCGGTGAACCTGGTATGGTGAAGATAAGGTAGGAAGATCTTCAGGGGCTTAGTGTTAGGTTTATTTAAGGGGGGTTTGGGTTAGATTAGGGGTATGTGGGTGGTTGGTTGTAATGTTGGGGGGGGTATTGTATGTTTTTACAGGCAAAAGAGCTGAATTTTTTGGGGCATGCCCCGCAAATGGCCCTTTTCAGGGCTCGTAAGGTAAAAGAGCTTTGAACTTTTTTAATTTAGAATAGGGTAGGGCATTTTTTTTTTATTTTGGGGGTCTTTGTTATTTTATTAGGGGGCTTAGAATAGGTGTAATTAGTTTAAAATTGTTGTAATATTTTTCAAATGTTTGTAAATATTTTTTTATTTTTTGTAACTTAGTTTATTTAAATGTATTTATTTGTAGGTATTGTATTTAATTTATTTATTGATAGTGTAGTGTTAGGTTAATTGTAGGTAATTGTAGGTATTTTATTTAATTAATTTATTGATAGTGTAGTGTTAGGTTTAATTGTAACTTAGGTTAGGATTTATTTTACAGGTAATTTTGTAATTATTTTAACTATTTTAGCTATTAAATAGTTCTTAACTATTTAATAGCTATTGTACCTGGTTAAAATAATTACAAAGTTACCTGTAAAATAAATATAAATCCTAAAATAGCTACAATATAATTATAATTTATATTGTAGCTATATTAGGGTTTATTTTACAGGTAAGTATTTAGCTTTAAATAGGAATAATTTATTTAATAAGAGTTAATTTATTTCGTTAGATTTAAATTATATTTAACTTAGGGGGGTGTTAGTGTTAGGGTTAGACTTAGCTTTAGGGGTTAATACATTTATTAGAGTAGCGGTGATCTCCGGTCGGCAGATTAGGGGTTAATAATTGAAGTTAGGTGTCGGCGATGTTAGGGAGGGCAGATTAGGAGTTAATACTATTTATTATAGGGTTATTGAGGCGGGAGTGAGGCGGATTAGGGGTTAATAACTTTATTATAATAGCGGCGCGGTCCGGTCGGCAGATTAGGGGTTAATAAGTGTAGGCAGGTGGAGGGGACGTTGAGGGGGGCAGATTAGGGGTTAATAAATATAATATAGGGGTCGGCGGTGTTAGGGGCAGCAGATTAGGGGTACATAGGGATAACGTAGCTGGCGGCGATGTGCGGTCGGCAGATTAGGGGTTAATAATAATATGCAGGGGTCAGCGATAGCGGGGGCGGCAGATTAGGGGTTAATAAATATAATATAGGGGTCGGCGGTGTTAGGGGCAGCAGATTAGGGGTTCATAGGGATAACATAGATGGCGGCGGTATACGGAGCGGCAGATTAGGGGTTAAAAATTTTAATCGAGTGGCGGCGATGTGGGGGGACCTCAGTTTAGGGGTACATAGGTAGTTTATGGGTGTTAGTGTACTTTAGACCACAGTAGTTAAGAGCTTTATAAACCGGCGTTAGCCCAGAAAGCTCTTAACTACTGACTTTTTTCTGCTGCTGGAGTTTTGTCGTTAGAGTTCTAACGCTCACTTCAGCCACGACTCTAAATACCGGCGTTAGAAAGATCCCATTGAAAAGATAGGATACGCAATTGACGTAAGGGGATCTGCGGTATGGAAAAGTTGCGGCTGGAAAGTGAGCGTTAGACCCTTTCCTGACTGACTCTAAATACCGGCGGTAGCCCAAAACTAGCGTTAGGAGCCTCTAACGCTGGTTTTGACGGCTACCGCCCAACTCTAAATCTAGCCGTAAATTAATATAACAGTGTTGGTTATGCAAAAACTGGGAAATGGGTATTTAAGGGATTATCTATCTTTTTAAACAATACAAATTGTGGAGTTGACTGTCCCTTTAACTTAAAAATTTTAACATTTTTATTAATATTTTATATATATATATATATATGATAGGACAGATAGCTCAGCATGCTAAGGCACTGTGGCTGAGCTCTGTAGCAACCCAAGGGTTGCAGGTTCGATCCCTGGCGAAGTCCACTCAGCCTTTCATCCTTCTGAGATCAATAAAATGAGCAGCGCCTTGAGACCCTTATGTGTAATTAGCGGCGCTTTACACGTACCCTATACATACAGCGATACTAGCGCACCATGTTGCTACTACTTTTTGATACACTTGTGATCTAGGCCACAGCTGGTACCATCACTTCATGACTCACAACGCTTTCTGTCTGAGCTATAATTTCCATATTATATAACTATTGAATCATTTTGTTGTACATCATTTTAACCTCATTATTGGGGTTGGAATAAAGTCAACAATAAAAGGTATTGTAGCCTAAATGCCTGTTGGCCACAACCCATTTGTCATTCATCTTATTACAGCATATTATCAGTTTTGCATCACCTTATTGCTCATTTTTCCTTAAAAGTTATTAAGTATAAATCAGTATTCTCCAACTATACATTTGCCTTATGCTAAGTTTATAGCCCAGAGTGATTAGCTGTACTGAGCAGATACAATTATACATAATGAGTGGAATCATCACTTAACTAACTAGTGCTCTGGAAGCACTTACCTCTAGGGGCTACTTTATTTGGTAAATGAGTAATCCACTCTTGGTTATAATCTACCAACTGTTATAATATTATGTGTAATAATCTAAATTGTAACAAATACAAGTTTAGTGAGGAAGAACGTGCCCAGATTCTAGCGTAGGAAAAGCTATTGCTAACGTGTGTAGCATGTCAGCTATTAAGCTCGGGAATATGGCTCTTCATAAATAAATAATTATTCAAAATATCAAAGAATCAATGGTGTCTGGTCCATTGGGGCAGTGAGAGCAGTGTCCCTCTAAATGCCCCTCCAAATATATTATTATTTATTAATATTATTATTATGGTTTTCTTCATTTTTGTTTTCGTTGTCATTTTTATTTAGGTAGTACAATTTTATTTTAATGTTTGCACTTTTCTAAATGGAATCATCCATCTTTAAAATATCACTATAAAAAACCTTTTATTTCCCTTCTTCTTTTTTTTCTTCCACCTTTATGGGCAATTCTTTAACTGCCCCATGCAGCAATATTATTTTCAGACCCTTCTCTTTCTGCTATTTCAATGTAAACATATTATTATCTCATGGGCAGCTGTAGTCCACAGCCCTAGATAATAAAACTGGAGATTACTACATCTACCAGCATGCAATAGTAAACATATTATTATCTCATGGGCAGCTGTAGTCCACAGCCCTAGATAATAAAACTGGAGATTACTACATCTACCAGCATGCAATAGTAAACATATTATTATCTCATGGGCAGCTGTAGTCCACAGCCCTAGATAATAAAACTGGAGATTACTACATCTACCAGCATGCAATAGTAAACATATTATTATCTCATGGGCAGCTGTAGTCCACAGCCCTAGCTAATAAAACTGGAGATTACTACATCTACCAGCATGCAATAGTAAACATATTATTATCTCATGGGCAGCTGTAGTCCACAGCCCTAGATAATAAAACTGGAGATTACTACATCTACCAGCATGCAATAGTAAACATATTATTATCTCATGGGCAGCTGTAGTCCACAGCCCTAGATAATAAAACTGGAGATTACTACATCTACCAGCATGCAATAGTAACATATTATTATCTCATGGGCAGCTGTAGTCCACAGCCCTAGATAATAAAACTGGAGATTACTACATTTACCAGCATGCAATAGTAAACATAGTATTATCTCATGGGCAGCTGTAGTCCACAGCCCTAGATAATAAAACTGGAGATTACTACATCTACCAGCATGCAATAGTAAACATATTATTATCTCATGGGCAGCTGTAGTCCACAGCCCTAGATAATAAAACTGGAGATTACTACATCTACCAGCATGCAATAGTAAACATATTATTATCTCATGGGCAGCTGTAGTCCACAGCCCTAGCTAATAAAACTGGAGATTACTACATCTACCAGCATGCAATAGTAGAAGCTGGCCAATCACACCTCAGGTTAGCTCTCACTGTAAGACATTTTCTCTGCCTCCAAATCTGTGCACTGCCCTGAAAAAAGGAGATTCCTTTTGGAGAACAAATGCACAAATTAGTCAAGTGTTATGTTCTCCCTCTATTCTAATGCGTTATTCAAGTCACACAAGACTCAACGTTTAATAAACAGTTTGCCAATGTCAGTCATTGCTAATATTTAAAAATAATATTTATTTCTTAGGAAGTGAATTTGCAAAGATGTTATTAAATCTTCTAAAAATGCTCTGAAACCGTCTTAAAAGGACATGAAACCCCAATTTTTTTTTCATGATTCAGATAGAGGGGCCGATTTGTTAAGAGTCGAAAGGACTTGATCCGCTGTAGCGATCATGTCCGCCCGTCATCGATGAATGCTGACAGCATACGCTGTTGGCATTTAACATTGCACAAGCAGTTCTTGTGATGCCGCCCTCTGCAGATTCGCGGCCAATCTAGCGGCCACTAGCAGGGGGTGTCAATCAACCAATCGTATGTGATCGGGCTGATTGCTGTACGCCGCCTCAGAGGTGGCGCACAAGTTAAAGACCGCTGCTTCTTAACTCCTGTTTCCAGGGAGCCTGAAGGCTGGCACGGAAACAGATGTATCTGACCCAATTCCGGCCATGATAAATCGGCCCAGAGAATACAACTTTAAACAACTTTCCAATTTTCTTCTATTATTTAATTTGGTTCCTTCTCTTGTTATCCTTTGCTGAAATGTTTATCTAGGAGAGCTCAGGGGCAGCAGAGAACCTAGGTTCTAGCTGCTGATTGGTGGCTGCATATATAAACTGATTGTCATTGGCTCACCCATGTGTTCAGATAGAAACCAGTAGTGCACGGCTGCTCCTTCAACAAATGATATAAAGAGAATGAAACAGATTAGATAATAGAAGTAAATTAGAAAGTTGTTTAAAATTGTATTCTCTATCTGAATCATGAAATATTTTTTGGGGGTTTCATGTCCCTTTAATAGTTTTCAGATTAATAAAGCAAATCAAATATAACTTTCCTTTCAATAGTTACATTTGTATCTGCAGACACCTTAACCCTTTAGAAAGCAGAGGACTGTAATTCATTGCTTTGTAAAATGTTATTTAGGAGCCAATTTATCAATGTCTGGCGGACATGATCCGCTGAATGCAAACAGCATACACTGTCGGCATTTAACATTGCACAAGCAGTTCTGGCAAACTACTTGTGCAATGCCGCCCCCTGCAGATTTGTGGCCAATCGACCGCTAGCAGGGGTGTCAATCAATCCGATCGTACACAATCGGGCGGATTGATGTCCGCAGCCTCAGAGGCAGCGAACGAGTTAAGGAGCATTGGTCTTAAGACCGCTGCTTCTTAACTCCTATTTCCGGCGATTCCGTAAGAATAATATTTGCGATTCCGTAAGAATAATATTTGCAATCAACTTGTAATACCAGCGCACGGAAATTGCGATTCCGTAAGAATAATATTTGCAATCAACTTGTAATACCAGCGCACGGAAATGTTTGCTGGTATTCCAAGGAAAGCGTAATGCAAGCGTGACCTCGTGTTCACATTGCATGGAAACTTTCGGCTAGATTACGAGTTGTGCGTTAAGGTAAAAAAGCAGCGTTAAGAGATCCTAACACTGCTTTTTTATGCCCGCTGCTATTACGAGTCTTACAGGTATAGGTGTACCGCACACTTCTTTGGCCTTACCGCAACACGACTTACGTAAACTTCATAAAGTCTTTTCTCTTACATGGTGTATCCAGTCCACGGATTCATCCTTACTTGTGGGATATTCTCAATCCCTACAGGAAGTGGCAAAGAGAGCACACAGCAGAGCTGCCCACACAGCTCCCCTCAGGCTCCGCCCCCCCAGTCATTCTCTTTGCCGCTCTAACAAGTAGCATCTCCACGGGAGGGTAAAGAGTATGTGGTGTTAGGTCCCAGAAAAATTGTGTAAAATGGACAGGTTTTTAGAGGTCCCTGTATACACTGATGCGTTTCCGATCCCGAAGAGGGTGGCGGATATTGTGGATAGGGAGTGGGAGAGACCAGGTGTACCTTTTGTTCCCCCCCCTGTCTTTAAGAAAATGTTCCCCATAAATGACCCCAGGCGGAACGCGTGGCAGATGGTCCCTAAGGTAGAGGGAGCAGTTTCAACACTTGCTAAGCGTACAACTATCCCAATAGAAGACAGTTGTGCTTTCAAAAATCCTATGGATAAAAAATTGGAAGGTTTACTGAAGAAAATCTTTGTTCAACAAGGTTTCCTTCTTCAGCCAATTGCCTGCATTATTCCTGTAACTACTGCAGCGGCTTTTTGGTTTGAGGCGCTGGAGGAGTCGCTCCAGAGGGAGACTTCATATGACGAAGTCATGGATAGAATTCATGCTCTAAAGCTGGCTAATTCTTTTATCACTGATGCCGCTTTCCAATTAGCTAAGTTAGCGGCGAAAAATTCAGGTTTTGCCATTATGGCGCGAAGAGCGCTTTGGCTCAAATCTTGGTCGGCTGATGTGTCGTCCAAAACAAAGTTACTAAACATTCCTTTCAAGGGGAAGACCCTTTTTGGTCCCGAGTTGAAAGAAATTATCGCGGATATCACTGGGGGGAAGGGCCATGCCCTCCCGCAGGATAGACCGTTTAAGGCCAAAAACAAGGCTAATTTTCGCTCCTTTCGCAACTTCAGGAGCGGACCTGCTTCAACCTCTGCTGCCGCAAAGCAGGAGGGTAACGCTTCACAGCCCAAAGCAACCTGGAAACCCTTGCAGGGCTGGAACAAGGGTAAACAGGCCAAGAAACCTGCGTCTGCTACCAAGACAGCATGAAGGGGTAGCCCCCGATCCGGGACCGGATCTAGTAGGGGGCAGACTTTCTCTCTTTGCTCAGGCTTGGGCAAGAGATGTTCCAGATCCCTGGGCATTAGAAATTGTTGCTCAGGGTTATCTTCTAGAATTCAATGACTCTCCCCCAAGGGGAAGGTTCCACATTTCTCGTTTGTCTTCAGACCAGACAAAGAAAGAGGCGTTCTTACGCTGTGTAGAAGATCTTCTAAAGATGGGAGTTATACACCCAGTTCCAGTTGCAGAACAAGGACTGGGATTTTACTCAAACATGTTTGTAGTTCCCAAAAAGGAAGGAACTTTCAGGCCAATCCTGGATCTAAAGATTCTAAACAAATTCCTCAGAGTTCCATCTTTCAAAATGGAAACCATTCGGACAATCTTACGATGATCCAGGAAGGTCAATATATGACTACCGTGGATCTAAAGGATGCATACCTACATATTCCTATCCACAAAGATCATCATCAGTTCCTAACTTGTCAGTGGAGAACTACTATTCCTGCAGTATGGAAGGTAAGCTAAGGTAAACTGTACATGGGAGAAGCTGAAAACACATCTAGTGCAGGATTAGCTTTCATTCCCTCCCCTCCTTTTCTACTCTTGCTTGTTTCTCAGTGAGCTCCAGTGACACAGCAGTGCTAAATAAAAGTGGTGAGCATCCCGCTGGGGAGAGAATTGTACATTGTGCAGCAGATAGTGACATAGCAGGGCTAAATACAAGTGGTGAGCATCACACTGGAGAGAGTATTGTACATTGTACAGCAGATAGTGACATAGCAGGGCTAAATACAAGTGGTGAGCATCACACTGGAGAGAGTATTGTACATTGTGCAGCAGATAGTGATACAGCAGTGCTAAATACAAGTGGTGAGCAGCACACTGGAGAGAGTATTGTACATTGTGCAGCAGATAGTAACATAGCAGTGCTAAATACAAGTGGTGAGCATCACACTGGAGAGAGTATTGTACATTGTGCAGCAGAAAGTGACATAGCAGTGCTAAATACATGTGGTGAGCAGCACACTGGAGAGAGTAGTGTACATTGTGCAGCAGATAGTGACATAGCAGTGCTAAATACAAGTGGTGAGCATCACACTGGAGAGAGTATTGTACATTGTGCAGCAGAAAGTGACATAGCAGTGCTAAATATATGTGGTGAGCAGCACACTGGAGAGAATGTTGTACATTGTACAGCAGAAAGTAACATGGCAGTGCTAAATACATGTGGTGAGCATCACACTGGAGAGAGTATTGTACCTTGTGCAGCAGATAGTGACATAGCAGTGCTAAATACATGTGGTAAGCATCACACTGGAGAGAGTATTGTACATTGTGCAGCAGAAAGTGACATAGCAGTGCTAAATACATGTGGTGAGCAGCACACTGGAGAGAGTAGTGTACATTGTGCAGCAGATAGTGACATAGCAGTGCTAAATACAAGTGGTGAGCATCACACTGGAGAGAGTATTGTACATTGTGCAGCAGAAAGTGACATAGCAGTGCTAAATATATGTGGTGAGCAGCACACTGGAGAGAATATTGTACATTGTACAGCAGAAAGTAACATGGCAGTGCTAAATACATGTGGTGAGCATCACACTGGAGAGAGTATTGTACCTTGTGCAGCAGATAGTGACATAGCAGTGCTAAATACATGTGGTGAGCATCACACTGGAGAGAGTATTGTACATTGTGCAGCAGAAAGTGACATAGCAGTGCTAAATATATGTGGTGAGCAGCACACTGGAGAGAATATTGTACATTGTACAGCAGAAAGTAACATGGCAGTGCTAAATACATGTGGTGAGCATCACACTGGAGAGAGTATTGTACCTTGTGCAGCAGATAGTGACATAGCAGTGCTAAATACATGTGGTAAGCATCACACTGGATAGAGTATTGTACATTCTGCAGAAGATAGTGACATAGCAGTGCTAAATACAAGTGGTGAGCATCACATTGGAGAGAGTATTGTACATTGTGCAGCAGAAAGTGAAATAGAAGTGCTAAATACATGTGGTGAGCATCACACTGGAGAGAGTATTGTACATTGTGCAGCAGAAAGTGACATAGCAGTGCTAAATACATGTGGTGAGCAGCACACCGGAGAGAGTATTGTACCTTCTGCAGCAGATAGTGACATAGCAGTGCTAAATACAAGTGGTGAGCATCACACTGGAGAGAGTATTGTACCGTGTGCAGCAGATAGTGACATAGCAGTGCTAAATACAAGTGGTGAGCAGCACACTGGAGAGAGTATTGTACATTGTGCAGTAGATAGTAACATAGCAGTGCTAAATACAAGTGGTGAGCATCACACTGGAGAGAGTATTGTACATTGTGCAGCACATAGTGACATAGCAGTGCTAAATACAAGTGGTGAGCATCACACTGGAGAGAATATTGTACATTGTGCAGCAGAAAGTGACATAGCAGTGCTAAATACATATGGTGAGCAGCACACTGGAGAGAGTATTGTACATTGTGCAGCAGATAGTAACATAGCAGTGCTAAATACAAGTGGTGAGCATCACACTGGAGAGAGTATTGTACCTTCTGCAGCAGATAGTGACATAGCAGTGCTAAATACATGCGGTGAGCAGCACACTGGAGAGAAAATTGTACATTGTGCAGAAGATAGTGACATAGCAGTGCTAAATACAAGTGGTGAGCATCACACTGGAGAGAGTATTGTACATTTTGCAGCAGAAAGTGACACAGTAGTGCTAAATACATGTGGTGAGCAGCACACTGGAGAGAGTATTGTACATTGTGCAGCAGATAGTAACATAGCAGTGCTAAATACAAGTGGTGAGCATCACACTGGAGAGAGTATTGTACATTGTGCAGCAGATAGTGACATAGCAGTGCTAAATACAAGTGGTGAGCATCACACTGTAGAGAGTATTGTACCTTCTGCAGCAGATAGTGACATATAGTGACATAGCAGTGCTAAATACATGTGATGAGCAGCACACTGGAGAGAGTATTGTACATCGTGCAGCAGAAAGTGACATAGCAGTGCTAAATACATGTGGTGAGCAGCACACTGGAGAGAGTATTGTACATTGTGCAGCAGATAGTGACATAGCAGTGATAAATACATGTGGTGAGCAGCACACTGGAGAGAGTATTGTACCTTCTGCAGCAGATAGTGACATAGCAGTGCTAAATACATGTGGTGAGCAGCACACTGGAGAGAGTATTGTACATTGTGCAGCAGATACTGATACAGCAGTGCTAAATACAAGTGGTGAGCATCACACTGGAGAGAGTATTGTACATTGTGCAGCAGAAAGTGACATAGCAGTGCTAAATACATGTGGTGAGCAGCACACTGGAGAGAGTATTGTACATTGTGCAGCAGAAAGTGACATAGCAGTGCTAAATACAAGTGGTGAGCATCACACTGGAGAGAGTATTGTACATTGTGCAGCAGAAAGTGACATAGCAGTGCTAAATACATGTGGTGAGCAGCATACTGGAGAGAGTAGTGTACATTGTGCAGCAGATAGTGACATAGCAGTGCTAAATACAAGTGGTGAGCATCACACTGGAGAGAGTATTGTACATTGTGCAGCAGAAAGTGACATAGCAGTGCTAAATATATGTGGTGAGCAGCACACTGGAGAGAATATTGTACATTGTACAGCAGAAAGTAACATAGCAGTGCTAAATACATGTGGTGAGCATCACACTGGAGAGAGTATTGTACCTTGTGCAGCAGATAGTGACATAGCAGTGCTAAATACATGTGGTAAGCATCACACTGGAGAGAGTATTGTACATTGTGCAGCAGATAGTGACATAGAAGTGCTAAATACATGTGATAAGCAGCACATTATGTGCAGCAGATAGTGACATAGCAGTGCTAAATACAAGTGGTGAGCATCACACTGGAGAGAGTATTGTACATTGTGCAGCAGAAAGTGACATAGCAGTGCTAAATACATGTGGTGAGCAGCACACTGGAGAGAGCATTGTACATTCTGCAGAAGATAGTGACATAGCAGTGCTAAATACAAGTGGTGAGCATCACACTGGAGAGAGTATTGTACATTGTGCAGCAGAAAGTGAAATAGCAGTGCTAAATACATGTGGTGAGCATCACACTGGAGAGAGTATTGTACATTGTGCAGCAGAAAGTGACATAGCAGTGCTAAATACATGTGGGGAGCAGCACACTGGAGAGAGTATTGTACCTTCTGCAGCAGATAGTGACATAGCAGTGCTAAATACAAGTGGTGAGCATCACACTGGAGAGAGTATTGTACCGTGTGCAGCAGATAGTGACATAGCAGTGCTAAATACAAGTGGTGAGCAGCACACTGGAGAGAGTATTGTACATTGTGCAGCAGATAGTAACATAGCAGTGCTAAATACAAGTGGTGAGCATCACACTGGAGAGAGTATTGTACATTGTGCAGCACATAGTGACATAGCAGTGCTAAATACAAGTGGTGAGCATCACACTGGAGAGAGTATTGTACATTGTGCAGCAGAAAGTGACATAGCAGTGCTAAATACATATGGTGAGCAGCACACTGGAGAGAGTATTGTACATTGTGCAGCAGCTAGTAACATAGCAGTGCTAAATACAAGTGGTGAGCATCACACTGGAGAGAGTATTGTACCTTCTGCAGCAGATAGTGACATAGCAGTGCTAAATACATGCGGTGAGCAGCACACTGGAGAGAGTATTGTACATTGTGCAGAAGATAGTGACATAGCAGTGCTAAATACAAGTGGTGAGCATCACACTGGAGAGAGTATTGTACATTTTTCAGCAGAAAGTGACATAGTAGTAGTGCTAAATACATGTGGTGAGCAGCACACTGGAGAGAGTATTGTACATTGTGCAGCAGATAGTAACATAGCAGTGCTAAATACAAGTGGTGAGCATCACACTGGAGAGAGTATTGTACATTGTGCATCAGATAGTGACATAGCAGTGCTAAATACAAGTGGTGAGCATCACACCGTAGAGAGTATTGTACCTTCTGCAGCAGATAGTGACATAGCAGTGCTAAATACATGTGATGAGTAGCACACTGGAGAGAGTATTGTACATCGTGCATCAGAAAGTGACATAGCAGTGCTAAATACATGTGGTGAGCAGCACACTGGAGAGAGTATTGTACATTCTGCAACAGATAGTGACACAGCAGTGCTACATACATGTGGTGAGCAGCACACTGGAGAGAGTATTGTACCTTCTGCAGCAGATAGTGACATAGCAGTGCTAAATACATGTGGTGAGCAGCACACTGGAGAGAGTATTGTACCTTCTGCAGCAGATAGTGACATAGCAGTCCTAAATACATGTGGTGAGCATCACACTGGAGAGAGTATTGTACCTTCTGCAGCAGATAGTGACACAGCAGTGCTAAATACAAGTGGTGAGCAGCACACTGGAGAGAGTATTGTACCTTCTGCAGCAGATAGTTACACAGCAGTGCTAAATACAAGTGGTGAGCAGCACACTGGAGAGAGTATTGTACCTTCTGCAGCAGATAGTTACACAGCAGTGCTAAATACATGTGGTGAGCAGCACACTGGAGATAGTATTGTACATTGTGCAGCAGATAGTGACATAGCAGTGCTAAATACATGTGGTGAGCAGTGCAGCACACTGGAGATTATTGTACATTGTGCAGCAGATAGTGACACAGCAGTATCTGAATGAGAGCAGCACCTCCTATTTAAACTGAGAAAACAAAGCACTTAGATGAATTTTAAAACGTCTGAGTGATTTACATAATTTATTAAACTCTGCGTACAGCTTTGATGTTTATTTGTTATAACACATCTGCAGTATATATATATACTGTATGTATGTCTGTGTATATATATATATATATTTATATATATATATATATATATATATATACTGTATGTGTATGTATGTCTGTGTGTATATATATATATATATATATACTGTATGTGTATGTATGTCTGTGTGTATATACTGTATGTGTATGTATGTCTGTGTATACAGGGAGTGCAGAATTATTAGGCAAATGAGTATTTTGACCACATCATCCTCTTTATGCATGTTGTCTTACTCCAAGCTGTATAGGCTCAAAAGCCTACTACCAATTAAGCATATTAGGTGATGTGCATCTCTGTAATGAGAAGGGGTGTGGTCTAATGACATCAACACCCTATATCAGGTGTGCATAATTATTAGGCAACTTCCTTTCCTTTGGCAAAATGGGTCAAAAGAAGGACTTGACAGGCTCAGAAAAGTCAAAAATAGTGAGATATCTTGCAGAGGGATGCAGCACTCTTAAAATTGCAAAGCTTCTGAAGCGTGATCATCGATCAATCAAGCGTTTCATTCAAAATAGTCAACAGGGTCGCAAGAAGCGTGTGGAAAAACCAAGGCGCAAAATAACTGCCCATGAACTGAGAAAAGTCAAGCGTGCAGCTGCCAAGATGCCACTTGCCACCAGTTTGGCCATATTTCAGAGCTGCAACATCACTGGAGTGCCCAAAAGCACAAGGTGTGCAATACTCAGAGACATGGCCAAGGTAAGAAAGGCTGAAAGACGACCATCACTGAACAAGACACACAAGCTGAAACGTCAAGACTGGGCCAAGAAATATCTCAAGATTGATTTTTCTAAGGTTTTATGGACTGATGAAATCAGAGTGAGTCTTGATGGGCCAGATGGATGGGCCCGTGGCTGTATTGGTAAAGGGCAGAGAGCTCCAGTCCGACTCAGACGCCAGCAAGGTGGAGGTGGAGTACTGGTTTGGGCTGGTATCATCAAAGATGAGCTTGTGGGGCCTTTTCGGGTTGAGGATGGAGTCAAGCTCAACTCCCAGTCCTACTGCCAGTTTCTGGAAGACACCTTCTTCAAGCAGTGGTACAGGAAGAAGTCTGCATCCTTCAAGAAAAACATGATTTTCATGCAGGACAATGCTCCATCACACGCGTCCAAGTACTCCACAGCGTGGCTGGCCAGAAAGGGTATAAAAGAAGAAAATCTAATGACATGGCCTCCTTGTTCACCTGATCTGAACCCCATTGAGAACCTGTGGTCCTTCATCAAATGTGAGATTTACAAGGAGGGAAAACAGTACACCTCTCTGAACAGTGTCTGGGAGGCTGTGGTTGCTGCTGCACGCAATGTTGATGGTGAACAGATCAAAACACTGACAGAATCCATGGATGGCAGGCTTTTGAGTGTCCTTGCAAAGAAAGGTGGCTATATTGGTCACTGATTTG
This sequence comes from Bombina bombina, assembly GCF_027579735.1. NCBI lineage: Eukaryota > Metazoa > Chordata > Amphibia > Anura > Bombinatoridae > Bombina > Bombina bombina. The sequence continues at coordinate 1,143,301,393 of NC_069503.1, read as the reverse complement.
TTTTTGTTTTGTTTTTGAATGTCAGAAATGTATATTTGTGAATGTTGAGATGTTATATTGGTTTCACTGGTAAAAATAAATAATTGAAATGGGTATATATTTGTTTTTTGTTAAGTTGCCTAATAATTATGCACAGTAATAGTCACCTGCGCACACAGATATCCCCCTAAAATAGCTATAACTAAAAGCAAACTAAAAACTACTTCCAAAACTATTCAGCTTTGATATTAATGAGTTTTTTGGGTTCATTGAGAACATGGTTGTTGTTCAATAATAAAATTAATCCTCAAAAATACAACTTGCCTAATAATTCTGCACTCCCTGTATATATACATACTGTATGTGTATATATATATATATATATATACTGTATGTGTACGTATGTCTGTGTATATATATACTGTATGTGTATGTATGTCTGTATATATATATATATATATATATATATATATATACACTGTATGTGTATGTATGTCTGTGTATATATATATATATATATATACTGTATGTGTATGTATGTCTGTGTATATATATATATATATATATATATATACTGTATGTGTATGTATGTCTGTGTATATATATATATATATATACTGTATGTGTATGTATGTCTGTGTGTATATATATATATACTGTATGTGTATGTATGTCTGTGTATATATATGCTGTATGTGTATGTATGTCTGTGTGTGTATATATATATATATATATATATATATATATATATATATATATATATATATACTGTATGTATGTCTGTGTATATATACATCCACATATGCAAAATTAGAAGGTGGTAATACAAGTATGCACTCTGTGATGTCATCTTGGCAATATCATCTTCAAGTAAATTTGTATAAGGTAATTTGGGGAGACAAGCAAAGAGGAGCACAAATACTAAGGTTATAGTATATGTGTTTAAAGAGTTTCTGATGCTAATGAGGCTGTTTTTTTCTGTATTTCTTGTGATACATTTGTGGCATGGAACATTAATTTGTGGTATGGAAAGTGCTTTGATTTCTGTGACATCCAAAAATAATACATCCCACTGTTGTGATAAATTTACTTTTATATACTTATCAATCTCAATTTGAAATTAGACCTTGACTAAAATGTGTCCACCACTAAAATGCCTTGTGTGTATGTGAGACCGAGTGAAAGTGTGTGTGTGTGTGGGGCTATCTCTGTGTGTGTGTGTGGGGGGCTATCTCTGTGTGTGTGGGGGGGGGCTATCTCTGTGTGTGTGGGCTGTGTGTGTGTGTGTGGGGGGGCTATCTCTGTGTGTGTGGGCTGTGTGTGTGTGTGTGGGGGGGGGCTATCTCTGTGTGTGTGGGCTGTGTGTGTGTGTGTGTGTGGGGGGCTATCTCTGTGTGTGTGGGCTGTGTGTGTGTGTGTGGGGGGGGGGGGGGCTATCTCTGTGTGTGTGGGCTGTGTGTGTGTGTGTGGGGGGGGCTATCTCTGTGTGTGTGGGCTGTGTGTGTGTGTGGGGGGGGGGGGCTATCTCTGTGTGTGTGGGCTTTGTGTGTGTGTGGGGGGGGGGCTATCTCTGTGTGTGTGGGCTGTGTGTGTGTGTGTGGGGGGCTATCTCTGTGTGTGTGGGCTGTGTGCTATCTCTGTGTGTGTGGGGGACTATCTCTGTGTGTGTGGGCTGTGTGTGTGTGGGGGGCTATCTCTGTGTGTGTGGGCTGTGTGTGTGTGTGGGGGGGGGCTATCTCTGTGTGTGTGGGCTGTGTGTGTGTGTGGGGGGGCTATCTCTGTGTGTGTGGGCTGTGTGTGTGTGTGTGGGGGGGCTATCTCTGTGTGTGTGGGCTGTGTGTGTGTGTGGGGGGGCTATCTCTGTGTGTGGGGGCTATGTGTGTGTGTGGGGGGGCTATCTGTGTGTGTGGGGGCTATGTGTGTGTGTGGGGGGGGGCTATCTGTGTGTGTGTGGGGGCTATGTGGGGGGGCTATCTGTGTGTGTGTGGGGGGGGGCATCTGTGTGTGTGTGTACACCTGTGTCTGTGTGGGGGCATCTGTGTGTGTGGTCTGTCTGTGTGTGTGTGTGTGTGTGTGTACACCTGTGTCTGTGTGTGGGCTATCGGTGTGTCTGTGTGTGGGCTATTGGTGTGTGTGTGGGGGCTGTGTGTGTTTGTGTGTGGGCTGTGTGTGTGTATGTGTACACCTGTGTGTGTGTGTGGGCTATCTGTGTGTGTGTGGGCTATCTGTGTTTGTGTGTGTGTGTGTGTGGGGGGGGGGGGGCTATTTGTGTGTGTACACCTTTGTGTGTGTGTGGGCTATCTGTGTGTGTGTGGGCTATCTGTGTGTGTGTGTGTGTGGGCTATCTGTGTGTGTGTGTGTGTATGTGTGGGCTATCTGTGTTTGTGTGTGTGTGTGTGTGTGGGGGGGGGCTATTTGTGTGTGTGTACACCTGTGTGTGTGTCTGAGTGTGTGGATGTATGTGTATATAAGTATCTCTGTGTGTGTATTATATCTGTTCACTGTGTTTGTGTGGTACAGTGCATTGCCCCATTTCTTTTAAGTATTTTTTGTTCTGGGTAGAGGCCCGCAATGTCATTCTGCCTAGGGACCTGCACTTGCTAAGGCGGCCCTGGCATCTCTGTAATGTTATTGTTATCATAAGAAAACACATAAAAATAAGGCCCAGTTCAGCTCAACTGTTCCTAATTCTCAGCATAAATCTTCATTATATACATAAACCATTGTTCCAATAGTACAAATGGTATATTGCAATATATACAATGTTATAGCGCTCCACTTTAGTGGATTTATATGTTTATTATTTAAAATGTTGTGCATTACCTTAAATTATTTTTCTCCCATTTGTTTTTTATTTGTAAAAACGGTGGGGGCGGGGCTGGGGCGGCGATTGGGCGGAGTTGGGGATGGCAATTGGGCGGGGTTGGGGTGGAGATTGGGCGGGGTTGTCATCCTGCCTTGGGCCCCACAATGGCTAGGGCCCGTCCTGTTCTTAACTTAAGTTTCCTGTGAGCCAGAAACTTTGGGGGTAGAAAGCAGCATCTTCTGCTGAATAAATCTCCCCCATGTGTCTGACTGCTCACCCCTGACTCTACTAGCCTGGTGATAGGACGTTTTTAGAATGATTTAGTAAAATTGTTTCCTTACATTTTTATTGGAACAATAAATATAATCTGTGTTATATAGTAATTAGTAAGGAAACATAAACTACTGCTTTCTCTCAAGCAATTGTGTACAGAGTGTGGTTAAATCTAACTGTACCTCCAAGATTTTCCTCTTCACAATCTCTACATGTCTTTTTACTGCTCACACTCTGTGCCCTACAGATGTGCCCAGTGGTGGGATTCAGCCACTTCCCACCAGTTCTTAAAACCTGTTGCTTAAATTTTGGAATCTCACCACTGGATGTGCCCCCCCTGTTACTGATATATTTTATAATTTGGCATCTTTTTAAATGAGTTCACTCCCCATGTTCTCATTTGCACAATACATATTTACCTTGTCCCTCCCTGCCCCTCTCCCCATATAATTATTTCTGGAAGCACAGATTGTAATGATCCCACTTACCAAATGAAGAGGACATCAGAAGCAGTGTGTAACCCAAGAGAGTGAGCCGTAGCGCCATCCTGACAAGTGAGCTTACACTCTACCCTCTGTGTAACTGCTGAGATCTCCCAGTGCTGGAGCCTGTATCACTGCTCTGCTCCCTCTGCTACAGCACTGGTATGAATCTGATGATATTATCATGTTGTTTGGCACCTGATTCTTTAGCTGAGTAAAGGGATTGTGGTTTAAAGATATACTGACATCATTGCACTGTGCCTTCCCATGTATCACAAGCGTTGTATAAATATTATCTGCTGTACAGAAATGCCAGGAGAAGCATCTTAGATATGGTATTTGCCAGTAGATGCTGTCGCCACAACAGAGGAAAACTAATAACTAGGAAATTAAATGTCCTTGTCAGTTTATTAATTCCTGTGTCAAACAATAAGATTGTGCACTTCATGATTCTGCTTGGCAATCCTTTAGTTCTGCTGCTGGCCTGTAGCACTAGGAGTTGCTACTACTTTACCTTCATTAACGTGTATGGTGCTGTCCAGCTGTTTCACTGCAGACACAATTACAAATAACCCCATTGCCATATAATGTGCACATATCTATTTTTACTGTGTATGTGTATGAGTGTTTGTATGTGTGTGTGTGTGTGTGAAATGCGTGTGTTTATGTGAATTTGTATGTGATGCATGTGTGTATGTGTGCATGTGTGAGCGTGTTTGTATGTGTGTGTGTATGTGTGTTTGCATGTGTGCGTGTGTTTGTATGTGTGTGTATGTGTGCATGTGTATGTGTGTGTATGTGTTTCTATGTGTGTATGTGTTTGCGTGTTTGTATGTGTATGTGTGCGTGTGTTTGTATGTGTGTAAAACCCAACCCCAACATTTATAAATGGTGTTTAGCAACTTGTTATTACAATCTTTTTATTTTGTACTCGCATTTCAGGATTGTAAAATACTTGTTATATTTAAGCACGTTATTTCTCTCAGTAATGGCATTGTTGTGATCAAGAGTTACGTGTTTGCGTTATGTCTTGTTTGTTTCCAACCGCGATCATCTTAGTTTTAGAAATGAGCAAAAACAAAACTTGTTCTATACTGTGAGACGGAGTTTTGTAATTCCTGTTCTGAACAGTGAGAATGAGTTTTGTAATTCCTGTTCTGTACAGTGAGAGTGAGTTTTGTAATTCCTGTTCTGTACAGTGAGAGTGAGTTTTGTAATTCCTGTTCTGTACATTGAGAGTAAGTTTTGTAATTCCTGTTCTGTACAATAAGAGTGAGTTTTTGTAATCCCTGTTCTGTACAGTGAGAGTGAGTTTTGTAATTCCAGTTCTGTACAGTGAGAGTGAGTTTTGTAATTCCTGTTCTGTACAATAAGAGTGAGTTTTTGTAATCCCTGTTCTGTACAGTGAGAGTGAGTTTTGGAATTCCTGTTCTGTACAGTAAGAGTGAGTTTTGGAATTCACATTCTGTACAGTGAGAGTGAGTTTTTGTAATCCCTGTTCTGTACAGTGAGAGTGAGTTTTTGTAATCCCTGTTCTGTACAGTGAGAGTGAGTTTTGGAATTCACATTCTGTACAATGAGAGTGAGTTTTTGTAATTCCTGTTCTGTACAGTGAGAGTGAGTTTTTGTAATCCCTGTTCTGTACAGTGAGAGTGAGTTTTGGAATTCCTGTTCTGTACAGTGAGAGTGAGTTTTGGAATTCCTGTTCTGTACAGTGAGAGTGAGTTTTGGAATTCCTGTTCTGTACAGTGAGAGTGAGAAATGCGTTTGTATGTGTGAATTTGTATGTGATGCATGTGTGTATGTGTATGTGTATGTGTGTTTGTATGTGTGCGTGTGTTTGTATGTGTATGTGTGTATATGTGTGTGTGTATGTATATGTGTTTGCATGTGTTTGTATGTGTGTGTGTGTATGTGTGCGTATGTATGTGTGTGTATGTGTATGTGTTTCTATGTGTGTGTGTGTATGCTTATGTGTTTGCATGTGTTTGTATGTGTGTGTGTATGTGTATGTGTGCGTGTGTTTGTATGTATGTGTGTGTGTATGTGTATGTGTTTGCGTGTGTTTGTGTGTGTGTGTATGTGTGCGTGTGTATGTATGTGTGTAAAACCCAACCCCAACATTTATAAATGGCGTTTAGCAACTTGTTATTACAATCTTTCTTTTAATTTTGTATTCGCATTTCAGAATTGTACTTGTTATCTTTAAGCACGTTATTTCTCTCAGTAATGGCGTTGTTGTGATCAAGAGTTAGGTGTTTGCGTTATGTCTTCTTTGTTTCCAACCGCGATCATCTTAGTTATAAAAATGCGGCAAAAACAAAACTTGTTCTGTACAGTGAGAGTGAGAGTGAGTTTTGTAATTCCTGTTCTGTACAGTGAGAGTGAGTTTTGTAATTCCTGTTCTGTACAGTGAGAATGAGTTTTGTAATTCCTGTTCTGTACAGTGAGAGTGAGTTTTGTAATTCCTGTTCTGTACAGTGAGAATGAGTTTTGTAATTCCTGTTCTGTACAGTGAGAGTGAGTTTTGTAATTCCTGTTCTGTACAGTGAGAATGAGTTTTGTAATTCCTGTTCTGTACAGTGAGAGTGAGTTTTCTAATTAACATTCTGTTCAGTAAGAGTAAGTTTTTCTAATCCCTGTTATGTACAGTGAGAGTGAGTTTTGTAATTCCTGTTCTGTACAGTGAGAGTGAGTTTTGTAATTTCTGTTCTGTACAGTGAGAGTGAGTTTTTTAATTCCTGTTCTGTACAGTCAGAGTGAGTTTTGTAATTCCTGTTCTGTACAGTGAAAGGGAGTTTTGTAATTCCTGTTCTGTACAGTGAAAGGGAGTTTTGTAATTCCTGTTCTGTACAGTGAGAGTGAGTTTTGGAATTCTTATTCTGTAAAGTGAGAGTGAGTTTTGTAATTCCTGTTCTGTACAGTGAAAGGGAGTTGTGTAATTCCTGTTCTGTACAGTTAGAGTGAGTTTTGTAATTCCTGTTCTGTACAGTTAGAGTGAGTTTTGGAATTCTTATTCTGTAAAGTGAGAGTTAGCTTTGGAATCCCCATTCTGTACAGTGAGAGTGAATTTTTGTAATTCTTGTTCTGTACAGTGAAAGGGAGTTTTGTAATTCCTGTTCTGTACAGTGAGAGTGAGTTTTGGAATTCCTGTTCTGTACAGTGAGAGTGAGTTTTGGAATTTCTGTTCTGTACAGTGAGAGTGAGTTTTGTAATTCCTGTTCTGTACAGTAGGAGTAAGTTTTGGAATCCCCATTCTGTACAGTGAGAGTGAGTTTTTGTAATTCCTGTTCTGTACATTGAGAGTGAGTTTTGTAATTCCTGTTCTGTACAGTGAGAGTGAGTTTTGTAATTCCTGTTCTGTACAGTGAGAGTGAGTTTTGTAATTCCTAAACTGTACAGTGAGAGTGAGTTTTGTAATTCCTGTTCTGTACAGTGAGAGTGAGCTTTGGAATCCCCATTCTGTAAAGTGAGAGTGAATTTTTGTAATTCCTGTTCTGTACATTGAGAGTGAGTTTTGTAACTCCTGTTCTGTACAGTGAGAGTGAGTTTTGGAATTCTTAATCTGTAAAGTGAGAGTGAGCTTTGGAATCCCCATTCTGTACAGTGAGAGTGAATTTTTGTAATTCTTGTTCTGTACAGTGAAAGGGAGTTTTGTAATTCCTGTTCTGTACAGTGAGAGTGAGTTTTGTAATTCCTGTTCTGTACAGTGAGAGTGAGTTTTGTAATTCCTGTTCTGTACAGTAAGAGTGAGTTTTATAATTCCTGTTCTTACAGTGAGAGTGAGTTTTGTAATTCACATTCTGTACAGCGAGTGTGAGTTTTTGTAATTCCTGTTCTGTACATTGAGAGTGAGTTTTGTAATTCCTAAACTGTACAGTGAGAGTGAGTTTTGTAATTCCTGTTCTGTACAGTGAGAGTGAGCTTTGGAATCCCCATTCTGTAAAGTGAGAGTGAATTTTTGTAATTCCTGTTCTGTACATTGAGAGTGAGTTTTGTAACTCCTGTTCTGTACAGTGAGAGTGAGTTTTGGAATTCTTAATCTGTAAAGTGAGAGTGAGCTTTGGAATCCCCATTCTGTACAGTGAGAGTGAATTTTTGTAATTCTTGTTCTGTACAGTGAAAGGGAGTTTTGTAATTCCTGTTCTGTACAGTGAGAGTGAGTTTTGTAATTCCTGTTCTGTACAGTGAGAGTGAGTTTTGTAATTCCTGTTCTGTACAGTAAGAGTGAGTTTTATAATTCCTGTTCTTACAGTGAGAGTGAGTTTTGTAATTCACATTCTGTACAGCGAGTGTGAGTTTTTGTAATTCTTGTTCTGTACATTGAGAGTGAGTTTTGGAATTCACATTCTGTACAGTGAGAGTGAGTTTTTGTAATTCCTGTTCTGTACATTGAGAGTGAGTTTTTGTAATTCCTGTTCTGTACAGTGAGAGTGAGTTTTGGAATTCCTGTTCTGTACAATGAGAATGAGTTTTGGAATTCCTGTTCTGTACAGTGAGAGTGAGTTTTATAATCCCCATTCTGTACAGTGAGAGTGATTTTTTGTAATTCCTGTTCTGTACAGTGAGAGTGAGTTTTGCAGGCCCATTTATCAAGCTCCGTATGGAGCTTGAAGGGCCGTGTTTCTGGCGAGTCTTCAGACTCGCCAGAAACACAACTTATGAAGCAGCGGTCTAAAGACTGCTGCTTCATAACCCTGTCCGCCTGCTCTTAGCAGGCGGACAGGAATCGCCGGAAATCAACCCGATCTAATATGATCGGGTTGATTGACACCTCCCTACGGGTTGATTGACACCTCTTGTGAGCTGCTGGTGCAATGTTAAATGCGGAGAGCGTATTGCTTTCCGCATTTAGCGAGGTCTTGTGGACCTGATCCGCAGTGTCGGATCAGGTCCGCAAGACCTTTGATAAATTGGGGCCTTGGAATTCACATTCTGTAAAGTGAGAGTGAGCTTTGGAATCCCCGTTCTGTACATTGAGAGTGAGTTTTGTAATTCCTGTTCTGTACAGTGAGAGTGAGTTTTTGTAATTCCTGTTCTATACAGTGAGAGTGAGTTTTGGAATTCCTGTTCTGTACAGTGAGAGTGAGTTTTATAATCCCTGTTCTGTCCTGTTCTGAGAGTGATAGTTCAGGTTTACTGCTTCTCATTGATTTTAATGGTAGACACAAATATTAAACAGCGGGCAAGATTTAGGAAGTGCAAATTGAGAAAATCAGGTGAATGTAAACTGCAGAAGGACAGCAAGTATGAAAAATGACTGCTTTACGGCAGATAATCATTTCTTATCTCAATGTAAATGCAGCCTTAGGTATTAGCAACAGTAATCGTTTTGTAATTCCTGTTCTGTACAGTTAGAGTGAGTTTTGGAATTCTTATTCTGTAAAGTGAGAGTGAATTTTTGTAATTCTTGTTCTGTACAGTGAAAGGGAGTTTTGTAATTCCTGTTCTGTACAGTGAGAGTGAGTTTTGTAATTCCTGTTCTGTACAGTAAGAGTGAGTTTTGTAATTCCTGTTCTGTACAGTAAGAGTGAGTTTTGTAATTCCTGTTCTGTACAGTAAGAGTGAGTTTTGGAATCCCCATTCTGTACAGTGAGAGTGAGTTTTTGTAATTCCTGTTCTGTACAGTGAGAGTGAGTTTTGTAATTCCTGTTCTGTACAGTGAGAGTGAGTTTTGTAATTCCTTTTCTGTACAGTGAGAGTGAGTTTTGTAATTCCTGTTCTGTACAGTGAGAGTGAGTTTTGGAATCCCCATTCTGTACAGTGAGAGTGAGTTTTTGTAATTCCTGTTCTGTACATTGAGAGTGAGTTTTGTAATTCCTGTTCTGTACAGTGAGAGTGAGTTTTGTAATTCCTGTTCTGTACAGTGAGAGTGAGTTTTGTAATTCCTGTTCTGTACAGTGAGAGTGAGTTTTGGAATCCCCATTCTGTAAAGTGAGAGTGAATTTTTGTAATTCCTGTTCTGTACATTGAGAGTGAGTTTTGTAACTCCTGTTCTGTACAGTGAGAGTGAGTTTTGTAATTCACATTCTGTACGGTGAGAGTGAGTTTTGGAATTCCCATTCTGCACAGTTAAAGTGAGTTTTTGTAACTCCTGTTCTGTACAGTGAGAGTGAGTTTTGGAATTCCTGTTCTGTACAGTGATAGTGAGTTTTGGAATTCCTTTTCTGTACAATGAAAATGAGTTTTGGAATTCCTGTTCTGTACAGTGAGAGTGAGTTTTGTAATCCCATTCTATACAGTGAGAGTGATATTTTGTAATTCCTGTTCTGTAGAGTGAGAGTGAGTTTTGTAATCCCTGTTCTGTACAGTGAGAGTGAGTTTTGTAATCCCCATTCTAGACAGTGAGAGTGATTTTTTGTAATTCCTGTTCTGTACAGTGAGAGTGAGTTTTGTAATCCCTGTTCTGTACAGTGAGAGTGAGTTTTGTAATTCGCATTCTGTACAGTGAGAGTGAGTTTTGGAATTCACATTCTGTAAAGTGAGAGTGAGTTTTTGTAATTCCTGTTCTGTACAGTGAGAATGAGTTTTGTAATTCCTGTTCTGTACAGTGAGAATGAGTTTTGTAATTCCTGTTCTGTACAGTGAGAGTGAGTTTTGTAATCCCTGTTCTGTACAGTGAGAGTGAGTTTTGTAATTCGCATTCTGTACAGTGAGAGTGAGTTTTGGAATTCACATTCTGTACAGTGAGAGTGAGTTTTGGAATTCACATTCTGTACAGTGAGTGTGAGTTTTTCTAATTCCTGATCTGTACAGTAAGAATGAGTTTTGTAATTCCTGTTCTGTACAGTGAGAGTGAGTTTTGGAATTCCTGTTCTGTACAGTGAGAGTGAGTTTTGGAATTCCTGTTCTGTACAATGAGAATGAGTTTTGTAATCCCTGTTCTGTACAGTGAGAGTGAGTTTTGGAATTCACATTCTGTAAAGTGAGAGTGAGCTTTGGAATCCCCATTCTGTACATTGAGAGTGAGTTTTGTAATTCCTGTTCTGTACAGTTAGAGTGAGTTTTGTAATTCCTGTTCTGTACAGTTAGAGTGAGTTTTGGAATTCTTATTCTGTAAAGTGAGAGTGAGCTTTGGAATCCCCATTCTGTACAGTGAGAGTGATTTTTTGTAATTCTTGTTCTGTACAGTGAAAGGGAGTTTTGTAATTCCTGTTCTGTACAGTTAGAGTGAGTTTTGTAATTCCTGTTCTGTACAGTGAGAGTGAGTTTTGTAATTCCTGTTCTGTACAGTGAGAGTGAGTTTTTGAATCCCCATTTTGTAAAGTGAGAGTGAATTTTTGTAATTCCTGTTCTGTACATTGAGAGTGAGTTTTGTAAATCCTGTTCTGTACAGTGAGAGTGAGTTTTGTAATTCACATTCTGTACAGTGAGAGTGAGTTTTGGAATTCCCATTCTGCACAGTTAAAGTGAGTTTTTGTAATTCCTGTTCTGTACAGTGAGAGTGAGTTTTGGAATTCCTGTTCTGTACAGTGATAGTGAGTTTTGGAATTCCTTTTCTGTACAATGAGAATGAGTTTTGGAATTCCTGTTCTGTACAGTGAGAGTGAGTTTTGTAATCCCCATTCTATACAGTGAGAGTGATTTTTTGTAATTCCTGTTCTGTACAGTGAGAGTGAGTTTTGTAATCCCTGTTCTGTACAGTGAGAGTGAGTTTTGTAATCCCCATTCTAGACAGTGAGAGTGTTTTTTTGTAATTCCTGTTCTGTACAGTGAGAGTGAGTTTTGTAATCCCTGTTCTGTACAGTGAGAGTGAGTTTTGGAATTCGCATTCTGTACAGTGAGAGTGAGTTTTGGAATTCACATTCTGTAAAGTGAGAGTGAGTTTTTGTAATTTCTGTTCTATACAGTGAGAATGAGTTTTGTAATTCCTGTTCTGTACAGTGAGAGTGAGTTTTGTAATTCGCATTCTGTACAGTGAGAGTGAGGTTTGGAATTCACATTCTGTACAGTGAGAGTGAGTTTTGGAATTCACATTCTGTACAGTGAGTGTGAGTTTTTGTAATTCCTGTTCTGTACAGTGAGAATGAGTTTTGTAATTCCTGTTCTGTACAGTGAGAGTGAGTTTTGGAATTCCTGTTCTGTACAGTGAGAGTGAGTTTTGGAATTCACATTCTGTAAAGTGAGAGTGAGCTTTGGAATCCCCATTCTGTACATTGAGAGTGAGTTTTGTAATTCCTGTTCTGTACAGTTAGAGTGAGTTTTGTAATTCCTGTTCTGTACAGTTAGAGTGACTTTTGGAATTCTTATTCTGTAAAGTGAGAGTGAGCTTTGGAATCCCCATTCTGTACAGTGAGAGTGAATTTTTGTAATTCTTTTTTTGTACAGTGAAAGGGAGTTTTGTTATTCCTGTTCTGTACAGTGAGAGTGAGTTTTGTAATTCGCATTCTGTACAGTGAGAGTGAGTTTTGGAATTCACATTCTGTACAGTGAGAGTGAGTTTTGGAATTCACATTCTGTACAGTGAGAGTGAGCTTTGGAATCCCCATTCTGTACATTGAGAGTGAGTTTTGTAATCCCTGTTCTGTACAGTGAGAGTGAGTTTTGGAATTCTTATTCTGTAAAGTGAGAGTGAGCTTTGGAATCCCCATTCTGTACAGTGAGAGTGAATTTTTGTAATTCTTTTTCTGTACAGTGAAAGGGAGTTTTGTAATTCCTGTTCTGTACAGTCAGAGTGAGTTTTGTAATTCCTGTTCTGTACAGTCAGAGTGAGTTTTGTAATTCCTGTTCTGTACAGTTAGAGTGAGTTTTGTAATTCCTGTTCTGTACAGTGAGAGTGAGTTTTGTAATTCCTGTTCTGTACAGTGAGAGTGAGTTTTGTAATTCCTGTTCTGTACAGTCAGAGTGAGTTTTGTAATTCCTGTTCTGTACAGTTAGAGTGAGTTTTGTAATTCCTGTTCTGTACAGTGAGAGTGAGTTTTGTAATTCCTGTTCTGTACAGTGAGAGTGAGTTTTGTAATTCCTGTTCTGTACAGTTAGAGTGAGTTTTGTAATTCCTGTTCTGTACAGTGAGAGTGAGTTTTATAATTCCTGTTCTGTACAGTGAGAGTGAGTTTTGTAATTCACATTCTGTACAGTGAGTGTGAGTTTTTGTAATTCTTGTTCTGTACAGTGATAGTGAGTTTTGGAATTCCTTTTCTGTACAATGAAAATGAGTTTTGGAATTCCTGTTCTGTACAGTGAGAGTGAGTTTTGTAATCCCATTCTATACAGTGAGAGTGATTTTTTGTAATTCCTGTTCTGTAGAGTGAGAGTGAGTTTTGTAATCCCTGTTCTGTACAGTGAGAGTGAGTTTTGTAATCCCCATTCTAGACAGTGAGAGTGATTTTTTGTAATTCCTTTTCTGTACAGTGAGAGTGAGTTTTGTAATCCCTGTTCTGTACAGTGAGAGTGAGTTTTGTAATTCGCATTCTGTACAGTGAGAGTGAGTTTTGGAATTCACATTCTGTAAAGTGAGAGTGAGTTTTTGTAATTCCTGTTCTGTACAGTGAGAATGAGTTTTGTAATTCCTGTTCTGTACAGTGAGAATGAGTTTTGTAATTCCTGTTCTGTACAGTGAGAGTGAGTTTTGTAATCCCTGTTCTGTACAGTGAGAGTGAGTTTTGGAATTCCTGTTCTGTACAATGAGAATGAGTTTTGTAATCCCTGTTCTGTACAGTGAGAGTGAGTTTTGGAATTCACATTCTGTAAAGTGAGAGTGAGCTTTGGAATCCCCATTCTGTACATTGAGAGTGAGTTTGGTAATTCCTGTTCTGTACAGTTAGAGTGAGTTTTGTAATTCCTGTTCTGTACAGTTAGAGTGAGTTTTGGAATTCTTATTCTGTAAAGTGAGAGTGAGCTTTGGAATCCCCATTCTGTACAGTGAGAGTGATTTTTTGTAATTCTTGTTCTGTACAGTGAAAGGGAGTTTTGTAATTCCTGTTCTGTACAGTTAGAGTGAGTTTTGTAATTCCTGTTCTGTACAGTGAGAGTGAGTTTTGTAATTCCTGTTCTGTACAGTGAGAGTGAGTTTTTGAATCCCCATTCTGTAAAGTGAGAGTGAATTTTTGTAATTCCTGTTCTGTACATTGAGAGTGAGTTTTGTAAATCCTGTTCTGTACAGTGAGAGTGAGTTTTGTAATTCACATTCTGTACAGTGAGAGTGAGTTTTGGAATTCCCATTCTGCACAGTTAAAGTGAGTTTTTGTAATTCCTGTTCTGTACAGTGAGAGTGAGTTTTGGAATTCCTGTTCTGTACAGTGATAGTGAGTTTTGGAATTCCTTTTCTGTACAATGAGAATGAGTTTTGGAATTCCTGTTCTGTACAGTGAGAGTGAGTTTTGTAATCCCCATTCTATACAGTGAGAGTGATTTTTTGTAATTCCTGTTCTGTACAGTGAGAGTGAGTTTTGTAATTCCTGTTCTGTACAGTGAGAGTGAGTTTTGTAATTCCTGTTCTGTACAGTCAGAGTGAGTTTTGTAATTCCTGTTCTGTACAGTTAGAGTGAGTTTTGTAATTCCTGTTCTGTACAGTGAGAGTGAGTTTTGTAATTCCTGTTCTGTACAGTGAGAGTGAGTTTTGTAATTCCTGTTCTGTACAGTTAGAGTGAGTTTTGTAATTCCTGTTCTGTACAGTGAGAGTGAGTTTTGTAATTCACATTCTGTACAGTGAGTGTGAGTTTTTGTAATTCTTGTTCTGTACAGTGATAGTGAGTTTTGGAATTCCTTTTCTGTACAATGAAAATGAGTTTTGGAATTCCTGTTCTGTACAGTGAGAGTGAGTTTTGTAATCCCATTCTATACAGTGAGAGTGATTTTTTGTAATTCCTGTTCTGTAGAGTGAGAGTGAGTTTTGTAATCCCTGTTCTGTACAGTGAGAGTGAGTTTTGTAATCCCCATTCTAGACAGTGAGAGTGATTTTTTGTAATTCCTTTTCTGTACAGTGAGAGTGAGTTTTGTAATCCCTGTTCTGTACAGTGAGAGTGAGTTTTGTAATTCGCATTCTGTACAGTGAGAGTGAGTTTTGGAATTCACATTCTGTAAAGTGAGAGTGAGTTTTTGTAATTCCTGTTCTGTACAGTGAGAATGAGTTTTGTAATTCCTGTTCTGTACAGTGAGAATGAGTTTTGTAATTCCTGTTCTGTACAGTGAGAGTGAGTTTTGTAATCCCTGTTCTGTACAGTGAGAGTGAGTTTTGGAATTCCTGTTCTGTACAATGAGAATGAGTTTTGTAATCCCTGTTCTGTACAGTGAGAGTGAGTTTTGGAATTCACATTCTGTAAAGTGAGAGTGAGCTTTGGAATCCCCATTCTGTACATTGAGAGTGAGTTTGGTAATTCCTGTTCTGTACAGTTAGAGTGAGTTTTGTAATTCCTGTTCTGTACAGTTAGAGTGAGTTTTGGAATTCTTATTCTGTAAAGTGAGAGTGAGCTTTGGAATCCCCATTCTGTACAGTGAGAGTGATTTTTTGTAATTCTTGTTCTGTACAGTGAAAGGGAGTTTTGTAATTCCTGTTCTGTACAGTTAGAGTGAGTTTTGTAATTCCTGTTCTGTACAGTGAGAGTGAGTTTTGTAATTCCTGTTCTGTACAGTGAGAGTGAGTTTTTGAATCCCCATTCTGTAAAGTGAGAGTGAATTTTTGTAATTCCTGTTCTGTACATTGAGAGTGAGTTTTGTAAATCCTGTTCTGTACAGTGAGAGTGAGTTTTGTAATTCACATTCTGTACAGTGAGAGTGAGTTTTGGAATTCCCATTCTGCACAGTTAAAGTGAGTTTTTGTAATTCCTGTTCTGTACAGTGAGAGTGAGTTTTGGAATTCCTGTTCTGTACAGTGATAGTGAGTTTTGGAATTCCTTTTCTGTACAATGAGAATGAGTTTTGGAATTCCTGTTCTGTACAGTGAGAGTGAGTTTTGTAATCCCCATTCTATACAGTGAGAGTGATTTTTTGTAATTCCTGTTCTGTACAGTGAGAGTGAGTTTTGTAATCCCTGTTCTGTACAGTGAGAGTGAGTTTTGTAATCCCCATTCTAGACAGTGAGAGTGTTTTTTTGTAATTCCTGTTCTGTACAGTGAGAGTGAGTTTTGTAATCCCTGTTCTGTACAGTGAGAGTGAGTTTTGTAATTCGCATTCTGTACAGTGAGAGTGAGTTTTGGAATTCACATTCTGTAAAGTGAGAGTGAGTTTTTGTAATTTCTGTTCTGTACAGTGAGAATGAGTTTTGTAATTCCTGTTCTGTACAGTGAGAATGAGTTTTGTAATTCCTGTTCTGTACAGTGAGAGTGAGTTTTGTAATTCGCATTCTGTACAGTGAGAGTGAGGTTTGGAATTCACATTCTGTACAGTGAGAGTGAGTTTTGGAATTCACATTCTGTACAGTGAGTGTGAGTTTTTGTAATTCCTGTTCTGTACAGTGAGAATGAGTTTTGTAATTCCTGTTCTGTACAGTGAGAGTGAGTTTTGGAATTCCTGTTCTGTACAGTGAGAGTGAGTTTTGGAATTCACATTCTGTAAAGTGAGAGTGAGCTTTGGAATCCCAATTCTGTACATTGAGAGTGAGTTTTGTAATTCCTGTTCTGTACAGTTAGAGTGAGTTTTGTAATTCCTGTTCTGTACAGTTAGAGTGACTTTTGGAATTCTTATTCTGTAAAGTGAGAGTGAGCTTTGGAATCCCCATTCTGTACAGTGAGAGTGAATTTTTGTAATTCTTTTTTTGTACAGTGAAAGGGAGTTTTGTTATTCCTGTTCTGTACAGTGAGAGTGAGTTTTGTAATTCGCATTCTGTACAGTGAGAGTGAGTTTTGGAATTCACATTCTGTACAGTGAGAGTGAGTTTTGGAATTCACATTCTGTACAGTGAGAGTGAGCTTTGGAATCCCCATTCTGTACATTGAGAGTGAGTTTTGTAATCCCTGTTCTGCACAGTGAGAGTGAGTTTTGGAATTCACATTTTGTAAAGTGAGAGTGAGCTTTGGAATCCCCATTCTGTACATTGAGAGTGTGTTTTGTAATTCCTGTTCTGTACAGTGAGAGTGAGTTTTGGAATTCTTATTCTGTAAAGTGAGAGTGAGCTTTGGAATCCCCATTCTGTACAGTGAGAGTGAATTTTTGTAATTCTTTTTCTGTACAGTGAAAGGGAGTTTTGTAATTCCTGTTCTGTACAGTCAGAGTGAGTTTTGTAATTCCTGTTCTGTACAGTCAGAGTGAGTTTTGTAATTCCTGTTCTGTACAGTTAGAGTGAGTTTTGTAATTCCTGTTCTGTACAGTGAGAGTGAGTTTTGTAATTCCTGTTCTGTACAGTCAGAGTGAGTTTTGTAATTCCTGTTCTGTACAGTGAGAGTGAGTTTTGTAATTCCTGTTCTGTACAGTTAGAGTGAGTTTTGTAATTCCTGTTCTGTACAGTGAGAGTGAGTTTTGTAATTCCTGTTCTGTACAGTGAGAGTGAGTTTTGTAATTCCTGTTCTGTACAGTAAGAGTGAGTTTTGTAATTCCTGTTCTGTACAGTTAGAGTGAGTTTTGTAATTCCTGTTCTGTACAGTGAGAGTGAGTTTTGTAATTCCTGTTCTGTACAGTGAGAGTGAGTTTTGTAATTCCTGTTCTGTACAGTTAGAGTGAGTTTTGTAATTCCTGTTCTGTACAGTGAGAGTGAGTTTTATAATTCCTGTTCTGTACAGTGAGAGTGAGTTTTGTAATTCACATTCTGTACAGTGAGTGTGAGTTTTTGTAATTCTTGTTCTGTACAGTGAGAGTGAGTTTTGGAATTCACATTCTGTACAGTGAGAGTGAGTTTTGGAATTCCCATTCTGCACTGTAAAAGTGAGTTTTTGTAATTCCTGTTCTGTACAGTGAGAATGAGTTTTGTAATTCCTGTTCTGTACAGTGAGAGTGAGTTTTGGAATTCCTGTTCTGTACAGTGAGAGTTAGTTTTGTAATCCCCATTCTGTACAGTGAGAGTAATTTTTTGTAATTCCTGTTCTGTAGTGAAAGAGAATAATATGGAATCTAAAAGAAACCATAGAATTCAGATAACACAAGCGCTATTAAAGCTTAAAATAGAAATGCTAAAAAATAAGTTTTATATATATATATATATATATATATATATATATATATATATAACGCCAAATATGTGTAGCGTGTGGATATATATTTTGGTGCAGACACAATATAACCAAAACAGTGAAAAACCAAAATATATATCCACACGCTACACATATTTGGCGTTATATATATATATATATAACTTATTTTTTAGCATTTCTATTTTAAGCTTTATAGCGCCTGTGTTATCTGAATTCTATGGTTTCTTTTAGCTTCCATATTATTCTCTCTTTCACTTTAGTATTTATTTAGAGGTTGATAGGGTTTCATTGCGCAGTTAACCCATTTTTTCTTTTTCACAGAATTCCTGTTCTGTACAGTGAGAGTGAGTTTTGTAATTCACATTCTATACAGTGAGAGTGAGTTTTGTAATCCCTGTTCTGTACAGTGAGAGTGAGTTTTGTATTTCGCATTCTGTACAGTGAGAGTGAGTTTTGTATTTCGCATTCTGTACAGTGAGAGTGAGTTTTGTATTTCGCATTCTGTACAGTGAGAGTAAGTTTTGGAATTCCTGTTCTGTACATTGAGAGTGAGTTTTGTATTTCGCATTCTGTACAGTGAGAGTGAGTTTTGTATTTCACATTCTGTACAGTGAGAGTGAGTTTTGTATTTCACATTCTGTACAGTGAGAGTGAGCTTTGGAATCCCCATTCTGTACATTGAGAGTGAGTTTTGTAATTCCTGTTCTGTACAGTGAGAATGAGTTTTAGAATTCCTGTTCTGTACAGTGAGAGTGAGTTTTGTAATTCCTGTTCTGTACAGTGAGAATGAGTTTTAGAATTCCTGTTCTGTACAGTGAGAGTGAGTTTTGGATTTACTGTTCTGTACAGTGAGAGTGAGTTTTGGATTTACTGTTCTGTACAGTGAGAGTGAGTTTTGGATTTACTGTTCTGTACAGTGAGAATGAGTTTTAGAATTCCTGTTCTGTACAGTGAGAGTGAGTTTTGGATTTACTGTTCTGTACAGTGAGAATGAGTTTTAGAATTCCTGTTCTGTACAGTGAGAGTGAGTTTTGGATTTACTGTTCTGTACAGTGAGAGTGAGTTTTAGAATTCCTGTTCTGTACAGTGAGAGTGAGTTTTGTATTTCGCATTCTGTACAGTGAGAGTGAGTTTTGGAATTCACATTTTGTAAAGTGAAAGTGAGCTTTGGAATCCCCATTCTGTACATTGAGAGTGAGTTTTGTAATTCCTGTTCTGTACAGTGAGAGTGAGTTTTGGATTTACTGTTCTGTACAGTGAGAGTGAGTTTTATAATTCCTGTTCTGTCCTGTTCTGAGAGTGATAGTTCAGGTTTACTGCTTCTCATTGATTTTAATGGTAGACACAAATATTAAACCACGGGAAAGATTTAGGAAGTGCAAATTGAGAAAATCAGGTAAACTGCAGAAGGACAGCAAGTATGAAAAATGACTGCTTTACGGCAGATAATAATTTCTTATCACAATGTAAATGCAGCCTTAGGTATTAGCAACAGTAATTGTCACGTTCGCCTTCTGCACAGAGTGTAACAGGTTAAATAAGCAGCTGGCGTCATGTTGTATTTGCACAGTGTAACCACAGAATGTCTTATGATGATACCAAATTGTATAACAGAGATAATTTATTTGTACAAGGCAGATTAACACTTATATACTGTAGTGCAAAAAGATCTGACAGATCTTGTGCAACCAATGGCAGCTGCTTTATGTGTGATTAAATCTCTATTTTGTCCCTTTTCTAATCATCTCCTATCAGTTACTAGTAGGCACAGGTGAAATAGATAAATAACGTAAAAACCCTACCAGGTTTGTTCTTCAACACACAATACCACAAGAAGTAGCATCACAGTATTAAACTAAAGGGCAACATCACAGTATTAAACTAAAGAGTAACATCACAGTATTAAACTAGAGAGCAACATCATCGTTTAAAACAAAATAGTAACATCACAGTATTAAACTAAAGAGCAACATCACAGTATTAAACTAAAGACTAATATCACAGTATTAAACTAGAGAGTAACATCACAGTATTAAACCAAAGAGTAACATCACAGTATTAAACCAACAAGTAACATCACAGTATTAAACCAAAGAGTAACATCACAGTATTAAACCAAAGAGTAACAATACAGTATTAAACCAACGAGTAACATCACAGTATTAAACTAAAGAGCAACATCACAGTATTAAACTAAAGAGTAACATAACAGTATTAAACTAGAGAGTGACATCATATTATTAAACCAAAGAGTAGCATCACAGTATTAAACCAAAGAGTAACATCACAGTATTAAACCAAAGAGTAACATCAAAGTATTAAACCAATGAGTAACATCACAGTATTAAACTAGAGAATAACATCACAGTATTAAACCAGAGAGTAACATCACAGTATTAAACTAAAGAGTAACATGACAGTAACTGGAGTAAACTGGAGAGTAACACTATGGTATCAAACTGGGGAGTAACACTTTAGTATTAAACCAAAGAGTAACATCATGGTATTACACTGGAGAGTAACGTTACAGTATTAAACCAAAGAGTAACATCACAGTATTAAACTAAAGAGTAACATCACAGGATTAAACTAAAGAGTAATATCACAGTATTAAACTAGAGAGTAACATCACAGTATTAAACCAGAGAGTAACACCACAATATTAAATTAAAGAGTTCCATCACAGTATTAAACTAAAGAGTAACATCACAGTATTAAACTAAAGAGTAACATGCCAGTAACTGGAGTAAACTGGAGAGTAACACTATGGTATCAAACTGGGGAGTAACACTTTAGTATTAAACCAAAGAGTAACATCATGGTATCATACTGGAGAGTAACGTTACAGTATTAAACCAAAGAGTAAAATCACAGTATTAAACTAAAGAGTAACATCACAGGATTAAACTAAAGAGTAACATCACAGTATTAAACTAGAGGGTAACATCACAGTATTAAACCAGAGAGTAACACCACAATATTAAATTAAAGAGTTCCATCACAGTATTAAACTAGAGAGTAACATCACAGTATTAAACTAGAGAGTAACATCACAGTATTAAACTAAAGAGTAACATAACAGTATTAAGCTAAAGAGTAACATCACAATATTAAACTAAATAGTAACATTACATTATTAAACTAGAGAGTAACATCACAGTATTAAATTAAAGAATAACATCACTGTCTTAAACTAGAGAGTAACATCACAGTATTAAACCAGAGAGTAAGATCACAGTATTAAATTAAAGAGTAACATCACAGTAGTAAAGTAGAGGGTAACATCACAGTATTAA
The DNA here is from genome assembly GCF_027579735.1 of Bombina bombina. Lineage (NCBI taxonomy): Eukaryota > Metazoa > Chordata > Amphibia > Anura > Bombinatoridae > Bombina > Bombina bombina. The sequence continues at coordinate 1,143,280,497 of NC_069503.1, read as the reverse complement.
ACTAAAGAGTAACATCACAGTATTAAGCTAAAGAGTAACATCACAATATTAAACTAAATAGTAACATTACAGTATTAAACTAGAGAGTAACATCAAAGTATTAAACTAAAGAGTAACAGCACATTATTAAACTAGAGAGTAACATCTGAGTATTAAACTAAAGAGTAACATCACAGTATTAAACCAACGAGTAACATCACAGTATTAAACCAACAAGTAACATCACAGTATTAAACTAAAGAGCAACATCACAGTACTAAACTAAAGAGTAACATAACAGTATTAAACTAGAGAGTAACATCATATTATTAAACCAAAGAGTAACATCACAGTATTAAACCAAAGAGTAACATCACAGTATTAAACTAATGAGTAACATGACAGTAACTGGAGTAAACTGGAGAGTAACACTATGGTATCAAACTGGTAACACTTTAGTATTAAACCAAAGAGTAACATCATGGTATTACACTGGAGAGTAATGTTACAGTATTAAACCAAAGAGTAACATCACAGTATTAAACTAAAGAGTAACATCACTGGATTAAACTAAAGAGTAACATCACATTATTAAACTAAAGAGTAACATCACAGTATTAAACTAGAGAGTAACATCACAGTATTAAATTAAAGAATAACATCACCGTATTAAACTAGAGAGTAACATCACAGTATTAAACCAGAGAGTAACATCACAGTATTAAACCAAAGAGTAACATCACAGTATTAAACCAACAAGTAACATCACAGTATTAAACCAAAGAGTAACATCACAGTATTAAACCAAAGAGTAACAATACAGTATTAAACCAACGAGTAACATCACAGTATTAAACTAAAGAGCAACATCACAGTATTAAACTAAAGAGTAACATAACAGTATTAAACTAGAGAGTGACATCATATTATTAAACCAAAGAGTAGCATCACAGTATTAAACCAAAGAGTAACATCACAGTATTAAACCAAAGAGTAACATCAAAGTATTAAACCAATGAGTAACATCACAGTATTAAACTAGAGAATAACATCACAGTATTAAACCAGAGAGTAACATCACAGTATTAAACTAAAGAGTAACATGACAGTAACTGGAGTAAACTGGAGAGTAACACTATGGTATCAAACTGGGGAGTAACACTTTAGTATTAAACCAAAGAGTAACATCATGGTATTACACTGGAGAGTAACGTTACAGTATTAAACCAAAGAGTAACATCACAGTATTAAACTAAAGAGTAACATCACAGGATTAAACTAAAGAGTAATATCACAGTATTAAACTAGAGAGTAACATCACAGTATTAAACCAGAGAGTAACACCACAATATTAAATTAAAGAGTTCCATCACAGTATTAAACTAAAGAGTAACATCACAGTATTAAACTAAAGAGTAACATGCCAGTAACTGGAGTAAACTGGAGAGTAACACTATGGTATCAAACTGGGGAGTAACACTTTAGTATTAAACCAAAGAGTAACATCATGGTATCACACTGGAGAGTAACGTTACAGTATTAAACCAAAGAGTAAAATCACAGTATTAAACTAAAGAGTAACATCACAGGATTAAACTAAAGAGTAACATCACAGTATTGAACTAGAGGGTAACATCACAGTATTAAACCAGAGAGTAACACCACAATATTAAATTAAAGAGTTCCATCACAGTATTAAACTAGAGAGTAACATCACAGTATTAAACTAGAGAGTAACATCACAGTATTAAACTAAAGAGTAACATCACAGTATTAAACCAGAGAGTAAGATCACAGTATTAAATTAAAGAGTAACATCACAGTAGTAAAGTAGAGGGTAACATCACAGTATTAAACTAAAGAGTAACATCACAGTATTAAGCTAAAGAGTAACATCACAATATTAAACTAAATAGTAACATTACAGTATTAAACTAGAGAGTAACATCAAAGTATTAAACTAAAGAGTAACAGCACATTATTAAACTAGAGAGTAACATCTGAGTATTAAACTAAAGAGTAACATCACAGTATTAAACCAACGAGTAACATCACAGTATTAAACCAACAAGTAACATCACAGTATTAAACTAAAGAGCAACATCACAGTACTAAACTAAAGAGTAACATAACAGTATTAAACTAGAGAGTAACATCATATTATTAAACCAAAGAGTAACATCACAGTATTAAACCAAAGAGTAACATCACAGTATTAAACTAATGAGTAACATGACAGTAACTGGAGTAAACTGGAGAGTAACACTATGGTATCAAACTGGTAACACTTTAGTATTAAACCAAAGAGTAACATCATGGTATTACACTGGAGAGTAATGTTACAGTATTAAACCAAAGAGTAACATCACAGTATTAAACTAAAGAGTAACATCACTGGATTAAACTAAAGAGTAACATCACATTATTAAACTAAAGAGTAACATCACAGTATTAAACTAGAGAGTAACATCACAGTATTAAATTAAAGAATAACATCACCGTATTAAACTAGAGAGTAACATCACAGTATTAAACCAGAGAGTAACATCACAGTATTAAATTAAAGAGTAACATTACAGTATTAAACTAGAGAGTAACATCACAGTATTAAACTAGAGAGTAACATCACATTATTAAACTAAAGGGTAACATCACAGTATTAAATTAAAGAGTAACATCACAGTATTAAACTAGAGAGCAACATCACAGTATTAAACTAGAGAGTAACATCACAGTATTAAACTAAAGAGTAACATCACAGTATTAAACTAGAGAGTAGCATCACAGTATAAAATTAAAGAATAACATCACCGTATTAAACTAGAGAGTAACATCACAGTATTAAACCAGAGAGTAACATCACAGTATTAAATTAAAGAGTAACATTACAGTATTAAACTAGAGAGTAACATCACAGTATTAAACTAGAGAGTAACATCACATTATTAAACTAAAGGGTAACATCACAGTATTAAATTAAAGAGTAACATCACAGTATTAAACTAGAGAGCAACATCACAGTATTAAACTAGAGAGTAACATCACAGTATTAAACTAAAGAATAACATCACCGTATTAAACTAGAGAGTAACATCACAGTATTAAACCAGAGAGTAACATCACAGTATTAAATTAAAGAGTAACATTACAGTATTAAACTAGAGAGTAACATCACAGTATTAAACTAGAGAGTAACATCACATTATTAAACTAAAGGGTAACATCACAGTATTAAATTAAAGAGTAACATCACCATATTAAACTAGAGAGTAACATCACAGTATTAAACCAGAGAGTAACATCCCAGTATTAAACCAGAGAGTAACATCACAGTATTAAATTGAAGAGTAACATCACAGTATTAAACTAGAGAATAGCATCACAGTATTAAACTAAAGAGTAACATCACAGTATTAAGCTAAAGAGTAACATCACAGTATTAAGCTAAAGAGTAACATCACAATATTAAACTAAATAGCAACATTAGAGTATTAAACTAAATAGTAACATCACAGTATTAAAATAGAGAGTGGCATCACAGTATTAAATTAAAGAATAACATCACAGTATTAAAGTAGAAAGTTCAAGCTGCAGCAGCACTGAATAAAAAGATTTTTATTTATGCCAATAAAAAGTTACAACGTTTCGGACCAACTGTCCTTAATCATGTATAAAATCACACTGACACATACAGGCTTAAAATACCCTTAACCACTCCCATTCAATTATAATACACACCTGTGATAATTATAATTGAATGGGAGGGGTTAAGGGTATTTTAAGCCTGTATGTGTCAGTGTGATTTTATACATGATTAAGGACAGTTGGTCCGAAACAATGTAACTTTTTATTGGCATAAATAAAAATCTTTTTATTCAGTGCTGCTGCAGCTTGAACTTTCTACTTATTTTTGGGGTTTTTGGTATGGACCCTTGCAGTTTGCACAGATAAATAACCTCAAAAACAGAGTGCTGAACAGTAACCTGCTGTTGGAAGTATTAAAGTAGAGAGTAACATCACAGTATTAAACTAGAGAGTAACTTCACAGTATTAAACCAGAGAGTAACATCACAGTATTAAATTAAAGAGTAACATCACAGTATTAAACTAGAGAGTAGCATCACAGTATTAAACTAGAGAGTAACATCACAGTATTAAACTAAAGAGTAACAGCACATTATTAAACTAGAGAGTAATATCTGAGTATTAAACAAAAGATTAACATCACAGTATTAAACTATAGAGTAACACCACATTATTAAAATAAAGAGTAACATCACGCTATTAAACTAGAGAGTAACATCACAGTATTAAATCAAAGAGTAACAACACAGTATTAAACTAAAGAGTAACAACACAGTATTAAACTAAAGAGTAACATCACAGTATTAAACTAAAGAGTAACAACACAGTATTAAACTAAAGCGTAACATCACAATATTAAACTAGAGAGTAACATCACAATATTAAACTAGAGAGTAACATCACAGTATTAAACTAGAGAGTAACATCACAATATTAAACCAAAGAGTAACATCACAGTATTAAACCAAAGACTAACATCACAATATTAAACTAAAGAGTAAAATCACAGTATTAAACCACAAAGTAACATCACTGTGTTAAACCAAATTGTAACATCACAGTATTAAACTAAAGAGTAAAATCACAGTATTAAACCACAGAGTAACATCATAGCATTAAAACAACGAGTAACATCACAGTATTAAAACAAAGGGTAGCATCACAGTAATAGACCAAAGACTAATATCACAGTAATAGACAAAAGAGTAACATCACAGTATTAAACCAAAGAGTAACATCACAGTATTAAACTAAAGAGTAACAGCACATTATTAAACTAGAGAGTAATATCTGAGTATTAAACGAAAGATTAACATCACAGTATTAAACTATAGAGTAACACCACATTATTAAAATAAAGAGTAACATCGCGCTATTAAACTAGAGAGTAACATCACAGTATTAAATCAAAGAGTAACAACACAGTATTAAACTAAAGAGTAACAACACAGTATTAAACTAAAGAGTAACATCACAGTATTAAACTAAAGAGTAACAACACAGTATTAAACTAAAGAGTAACATCACAATATTAAACTAGAGAGTAACATCACAATATTAAACTAGAGAGTAACATCACAGTATTAAACTAGAGAGTAACATCACAATATTAAACCAAAGAGTAATATCACAGTATTAAACCAAAGACTAACATCACAATATTAAACTAAAGAGTAAAATCACAGTATTAAACCACAAAGTAACATCACTGTGTTAAACCAAATTGTAACATCACAGTATTAAACTAAAGAGTAAAATCACAGTATTAAACAACAGAGTAACACCACAGTATTAAACTAAAGAGTAACTTTACAGTATTAAACCCAAAGAGTAACATCACAATATTAAGCTAGAGAGTAACATCACAGTATTCAACTGAATTGTAACATCACATTTTTAAGCTAGAGAAAAACATCACAGTATTAAACCAAAGAGTAACATCACAGTATTAAACCAAAGAGTAACATTACAGTATTAAACCAAAAGAGTAACATCACAGTATTAAACCAAAGAGTAACATCATAATATTAAGCTAGAGAGTAACATCACAGTATTTAACTAATTGGTAACATCACATTTTTAAGCTAGAAAAAAAAAATCACAGTATTAAACCAAAGAGTAGCATCACAGTATTAAACCAGAGTAAAATCACAGTATTAAACCAAAGAGTAACATCACAGTATTAAACTAAAGAGTAACATCACAATATTAAACCAAAAAGTAACATCACAATATTAAACCAAAGAGTAACATTACAGTATTAAACCACAGAGTAACATCATAGTATTAAAACAAAGAGTAGCATCACAGTGTTAGACCAAAGAGTAACATTGCAGTATTAAAACAAAGAGTAACATCACAGTAATAGACAAAAAACTAACAACACAGTAATAGACCAAAGAGTAACATCACAGTATTAAAATAGAGAGTAACATAACAATATTAAACTAGAGAGTAACATTGCGGTATTGAACTAGTGAGAAACATCACTGTATTGAACCAAAGAGTAACATCACAGTATTAAACCAAAGACTAACATCACAATATTAAACTAAAGAGTAAAATCACAGTATTAAACCACAAAGTAACATCACTGTGTTAAACCAAATTGTAACATCACAGTATTAAACTAAAGAGTAAAATCACAGTATTAAACCACAGAGTAACATCATAGCATTAAAACAAAGAGTAACATCACAGTATTAAAACAAAGGGTAACATCACAGTAATAGACCAAAGACTAATATCACAGTAATAGACAAAAGAGTAACATCACAGTATTAAACCAAAGAGTAACATCACAGTATTAAACTAAAGAGTAACAGCACATTATTAAACTAGAGAGTAATATCTGAGTATTAAACGAAAGATTAACATCACAGTATTAAACTATAGAGTAACACCACATTATTAAAATAAAGAGTAACATCACGCTATTAAACTAGAGAGTAACATCACAGTATTAAATCAAAGAGTAACAACACAGTATTAAACTAAAGAGTAACAACACAGTATTAAACTAAAGAGTAACATCACAGTATTAAACTAAAGAGTAACAACACAGTATTAAACTAAAGAGTAACATCACAATATTAAACTAGAGAGTAACATCACAATATTAAACTAGAGAGTAACATCACAGTATTAAACTAGAGAGTAACATCACAATATTAAACCAAAGAGTAACATCACAGTATTAAACCAAAGACTAACATCACAATATTAAACTAAAGAGTAAAATCACAGTATTAAACCACAAAGTAACATCACTGTGTTAAACCAAATTGTAACATCACAGTATTAAACTAAAGAGTAAAATCACAGTATTAAACCACAGAGTAACACCACAGTATTAAACTAAAGAGTAACTTTACAGTATTAAACCCAAAGAGTAACATCACAATATTAAGCTAGAGAGTAACATCACAGTATTCAACTAAATTGTAACATCACATTTTTAAGCTAGAGAAAAACATCACAGTATTAAACCAAAGAGTAACATCACAGTATTAAACCAAAGAGTAACATTACAGTATTAAACCAAAAGAGTAACATCACAGTATTAAACCAAAGAGTAACATCATAATATTAAGCTAGAGAGTAACATCACAGTATTTAACTAATTGGTAACATCACATTTTTAAGCTAGAAAAAAAAATCACAGTATTAAACCAAAGAGTAGCATCACAGTATTAAACCAGAGTAAAATCACAGTATTAAACCAAAGAGTAACATCACAGTATTAAACTAAAGAGTAACATCACAATATTAAACCAAAAAGTAACATCACAATATTAAACCAAAGAGTAACATTACAGTATTAAACCACAGAGTAACATCATAGTATTAAAACAAAGAGTAGCATCACAGTGTTAGACCAAAGAGTAACATTGCAGTATTAAAACAAAGAGTAACATCACAGTAATAGACAAAAAACTAACAACACAGTAATAGACCAAAGAGTAACATCACAGTATTAAAATAGAGAGTAACATCACAATATTAAACTAGAGAGTAACATTGCGGTATTGAACTAGTGAGAAACATCACTGTATTAAACTAAAGAGTAACATCACAGTATTAAAACAAAGATTAACATCACAGTATTAGACCAAAGAGTAACATCACTGTATTAAACTAAAGAGTAACATCACAGTATTAAACTAAATAGTAACATCATGGTATTAAACCAAAGAGTAACATCACTGTATTAAACTAGAGAATAACATCACTGTATTACACTAAAGAGTAACATCCCAGTATTAAACTAGAGAGTAACATCATGGTATTAAACCAAGGAGTAACATCACAGTATTAAACTAGATATTAACATCACTGTATTAAACCAAAGAGTAGCATCACTGTATTAAACCAAAGAGTAACATAACAGTATTAGACCAAAGTGTAACATCACAGTATTAAACTAAAGAGTAACATCACAGTAAGGCCTAGATTTGGAGTTCGGCGGTAGCCGTCAAAACCAGCGTTAGAGGCTCCTAACGCTGGTTTTGGCCGCCCGCTGGTATTTGGAGTCAGTGATTAAAGGGTCTAACGCTCACTTTTCAGCCGCGACTTTTCCATACCGCAGATCCCCCTACGCCATTTGCGTAGCCTATGTTTTCAATGGGATCTTTCTAACGCCGGTATTTAGAGTCGTTTCTGAAGTGAGCGTTAGAGCTCTAACGACAAAATTCCAGCCGCCTGAAAATAGCAGGAGTTAAGAGCTTTCTGGCTAACACCGGTTCATAAAGCTCTTAACTACTGTACCCTAAAGTACACTAACACCCATAAACTACCTATGTACCCCTAAACCGAGCTCCCCCCACATCACCGACACTCGATTAAAATTTTTAACCCCTAATCTGCCGACCGCCACCTACGTTATATTTATGTACCCCTAATCTGCTGCCCCTAACCCCGCCGACCCCTGTATTATATTTATTAACCCCTAACCTGCCCCCCACAACATCGCCGCCAGCTACTTAAAATAATTAACCCCTAATCTTCCGACCGCAAAGCGCCGCCACCTACGTTATCCCTATGTACCCCTAATCTGCTACCCCTAACACCGCCGACCCCTATATTATATTTATTAACCCCTAATCTGCCCCCCTCAACGTCGCCGACACCTAACTTCAATTATTAACCCCTAATCTGACGACCGGAGCTCACCGCTATTCTAATAAATGTATTAACCCCTAAAGCTAATTCTAACCCTAACACTAACACCCCCCTAAGTTAAATATAATTTACATCTAACGAAATAAATTAACTCTTATTAAATAAATTATTCCTATTTAAAGCTAAATACTTACCTGTAAAATAAATCCTAATATAGCTACAATATAAATTATAATTACATTGTAGCTATTTTAGGATTAATATTTATTTTACAGGCAACTTTGTAATTATTTTAACCAGGTACAATAGCTATTAAATAGTTAAGAACTATTTAATAGTTACCTAGTTAAAATAATAACAAATTTACCTGTAAAATAAATCCTAACCTAAGATATAATTAAACTTAACACTACCCTATCAATAAAATAATTAAATAAACTACCTACAATTACCTACAATTAACCTAACACTACACTATCAATAAATTAATTAAACACAATTGCTACAAATAAATACAATTAAATAAACTAGCTAAAGTACAAAAAATAAAAAAGAACTAAGTTACAAAAAATAAAAAAATATTTACAAACATAAGAAAAATATTACATCAATTTTAAACTAATTACACCTACTCTAAGCCCCCTAATAAATTAACAAAGCCCCCCAAAATAAAAAATTCCCTACCCTATTCTAAATTAAAAAAGTTACAAGCTCTTTTACCTTACCAGCCCTGAACAGGGCCCTTTGCGGGGCATGCCCCAAGAATTTCAGCTCTTTTGCCTGTAAAAGAATAAATACAATACCCCCCCCCCCAACATTACAACCCACCACCCACATACCCCTAATCTAACCCAAACCCCCCTTAAATAAACCTAACACTAAGCCCCTGAAGATCTTCCTACCTTGTCTTCACCATCCAGGTATCACCGATCCGTCCTGGCTCCAACATCTTCATCCAACCCAAGCGGGGGTTGGCGATCCATAATCCGGTGCTGAAGAGGTCCAGAAGAGGCTCCAAAGTCCTATCCGGCAAGAAGAGGACATCCGGACCGGCAAACATCTTCTCCAAGTGGCATCTTCGATCTTCTTCCATCCGGTGCGGAGCGGGTCCATCATGAAGCAGGCGACGCGGATCCATCCTCTTCTTCCGATGTCTCCCGACTAATGACGGTTCCTTTAAGGGACGTCATCCAAGATGGCGTCCCTCGAATTCCGATTGGCTGATAGGATTCTATCAGCCAATCGGAATTAAGGTAGGAATTTTCTGATTGGCTGATGGAATCAGCCAATCAGAATCAAGTTCAATCCGATTGGCTGATCCAATCAGCCAATCAGATTGAGCTCGCATTCTATTGGCTGTTCCGATCAGCCAATAGAATGCGAGCTCAATCTGATTGGCTGATTGGATCGGCCAATCGGATTGAACTAGATTCTGATTGGCTGATTACATCAGCCAATCAGAAAATTCCTACCTTAATTCCGATTGGCTGATAGAATCCTATCAGCCAATCGGAATTCGAGGGACGCCATCTTGGATGACGTCCCTTAAAGGAACAGTCATTCGTCGTTCAGTCGTCGGTCCGGATGGATGTTCCGCGCTGGAGGTCTTCAGGATCCTGCCGCTTCGCTCCGGATGGAAGACCATAGAAGATGCCGCCTGGATGATGACTTCAATCGGATGGAAGATCCTCTTCTGCCGCGCTTGGATGAAGACTTTGACCGGATCATGGACCTCTTCAGCCCCCCGCTTGGGCTTGGATCAGGACATCGGAGGAGCTCTTCAGGACGGATCGGTGAACCGGGATGGTGAAGACAAGGTAGGAAGATCTTCAGGGGCTTAGTGTTAGGTTTATTTAAGGGGGGTTTGGGTTAGATTAGGGGTATGTGGGTGGTGGGTTGTAATGTTGGGGGGGGGGGTATTGTATTTATTCTTTTACAGGCAAAAGAGCTGAAATTCTTGGGGCATGCCCCGCAAAGGGCCCTGTTCAGGGCTGGTAAGGTAAAAGAGCTTGTAACTTTTTTAATTTAGAATAGGGTAGGGAATTTTTTATTTTGGGGGGCTTTGTTATTTTATTAGGGGGCTTAGAGTAGGTGTAATTAGTTTAAAATTGTTGTAATATTTTTCTTATGTTTGTAAATATTTTTTTATTTTCTGTAACTTAGTTCTTTTTTATTTTTTGTAGCTAGTTTATTTAATTGTATTTATTTGTAGGAATTGTATTTAATTTATTTATTGATAGTGTAGTGTTAGCTTAATTGTAGGTAATTGTAGGTAGTTTATTTAATTATTTTATTGATAGGGTAGTGTTAGGTTTAATTATAACTTAGGTTAGGATTTATTTTACAGGTAAATTTGTTATTATTTTAACTAGGTAACTATTAAATAGTTCTTAACTATTTAATAGCTATTGTACCTGGTTAAAATAATTACAAAGTTGCCTGTAAAATAAATATTAATCCTAAAATAGCTATAATATAATTATTATTTATATTGTAGCTATATTAGGATTTATTTTACAGGTAAGTATTTAGCTTTAAATAGGAATAAGTTATTTAATAAGAGTTAATTTATTTCGTTAGATGTAAATTATATTTAAGTTAGGGGGGTGTTAGTGTTAGGGTTAGACTTAGCGTTAGGGGTTAATCCATTTATTAGAATAGCGGTGAGCTCCGCTCGGAAGATTAGGGGTTAATAATTGAAGGTAGGTGTCGGCGATGTTAGGGAGGGCAGATTAGGGGTTAATACTATTTATGATAGGGTTAGTGAGGCGGATTAGGGGTTAATAACTTTATTATAGTAGCGCTCAGGTCCGCTCAGCAGATTAGGGGTTAATAAGTGTAGGCAGGTGTCGGCGACGTTGAGGGGGGCAGATTAGGGGTTAATAAATATAATATAGGGGTCGGCGATGTTAGGGCAGCAGATTAGGGGTACATAGGGATAACGTAGGTTGCGGCGGTTTACGGAGCGGCAGATTAGGGGTTAAAAAAATATGCAGGGGTCAGCGATAGCGGGGGCGGCAGATTAGGGGTTAATAAGTGTAAGATTAGGGGTGTTTAGACTCGGGGTACATGTTAGAGTGTTAGGTGCAGACGTAGGAAGTGTTTCCCCATAGGAAACAATGGGGCTGCGTTAGGAGCTGAACGCTGCTTTTTTGCAGGTGTTAGGTTTTTTTTCAGCTCAAACAGCCCCATTGTTTCCTATGGGAGAATCGTGCACGAGCACGTTTTTGAGGCCGGCCGCGTCCGTAAGCAACTCTGGTATCGAGAGTTGCATTTGCGGTAAAAATGCTCTACGCTCCTTTTTTGGAGCCTAACGCAGCATTTGTTTGAACTCTCGATACCAGAGTTAATTTTATGGTGCGGCCAGAAAAAAGCCTGCGGAGCGTTAACAGCCCTTTTACCGCCAAACTCCAAATCTAGGCCTAATAAACTAAAGTGTAACATTGTGGTATTAAACCAAAGAGTAACATCACAGTACCATCACAGTATTAAACTAGAGAGTACCTTCAAAGTATTAAACTAGAGAGTAACATCACAATATTAAACTAGAGAGTAACATCATAGTATTAAACTAGAGAGTAACATCACATTTTTAAACTAAACATTAACATTACAGTATTAAACTAGAGAGTAACATCACAGTATTAAACCAAAGAGTAACATACCAGTATTAAACCAAATAGTAACATCACAATATTAGACCAAAGTGCAACATCACAGTATTAAACCAAAGAGTAACATCATAGTATTAAACCAAAAATTAACATCACAGTATTAAACTAAAGAGTTACATCACAGTATTAAACTAGAGAGTAACATCACAGTTTTAAACCAAAGAGTAGCATCACAGTATTAAACCAAAGAGTAACATCACAGTATTAAACTAGAGAGTAACATCACTGTATTAAACCAAAGAGTAACATCACAGTATTAAACCAAAGAGTAACAACACAGTATTAAAATAGAGAGTAGCATCACAGTATTAAACCAAAGTTTAACATCACAGTATTAAACTAGAGAGTAACATCACAGTATTAAACCAAAGAGTAACATTACAGTATTAGACAAAAGAGTAACATCACAGTATTAACCAAAGAGTAACATCACAGTATTAGACCAAAGAGTAACATCACAGTGTTAACCAAAGAGTAGCATCACAGTATTAGACCAAAGAGTAACATCACAGTATTAGACCAAAGAATAACATTACAGTATTAGACCAAAGATTAACATCACAGTATTAACCAAAGAGTAACATCACAGCATTAAACTAAAGAGTAACATCACAGGATTAAATTAAAGAATAACATCACCGTATTAAACTAGAGAGTAACGTCACAGTATTAAACTAGAGAGTAACATCACAGCATTAAACCAGAGAGTAACATCACCGTATTAAATTAAAGAGTAACATCACCGTATTAAACTAGAGAGTAACGTCACAGTATTAAACTAGAGAGTAACATCACAGTATTAAACTAGAGAGTAACAGCACATTATTAAACTAAAGAGTAACATCAGAGTATTAAACTAAAGAGTAACATCACAGTATTAAACTATAGAGTAACACCACATTATTAAACTAAAGACTAACATCACGGTATTAAACTAGAGAGTAACATCACAGTATTAAATCAAAGAGTAACATCACAGTAACTGGAGTAAACTGTAGAGTAACACTATGGTACCAAACTGGGGAGTAACACTTTAGTAAAAAAGAGTAAAATCCCAGTATTACACTGGAGAGTAACGTTACAGTATTAAACCAAATAGTAACATTATAGTATTAAACTAAAGAGTAACATCACAGTATTAAACTAAAGAGTAACAACACAGTATTAAACTAAAGAGTAACAACATTAACTAAAGAGTAACATCACAATATTAAACTAGAGAGTAACATCACAGTATTAAACTAGAGAGTAAGATCACAGTATTAAACTAAAGAGTAACATCACAATATTAAACCAAAGAGTAACATCACAATATTAAACCAAAGAGTTACATCACAATATTAAACTAAAGAGTTACATCACAATATTAAACTAAAGAGTAACATCACAGTATTAAGCTAAAGAGTAACATCACAATATTAAACTAAATAATAACATTACAGTATTAAACTAGAGAGTAACATCACAGTATTAAACTAAAGAGTAACAGCACATTATTAAACTAAAGAGTAACATCACAGTATTAAACTATAGAGTAACACCACATTATTAAACTAAACACTAACATAACGGTATTAAACTAGAGAGTAACATCACAGTATTAAATCAAAGAGTAACATCACAGTAACTGGAGTAAACTGTAACACTATGGTACCAAACTGGGGAGTAACACTTTAGTAAAAAAGAGTAAAATCCCAGTATTACACTGGAGAGTAACGTTACAGTATTAAACCAAATAGTAACATTATAGTATTAAACTAAAGAGTAACATCACAGTATTAAACTAAAGAGTAACAACACAGTAACAACACAGTATTAAACTAAAGAGTAACAACACAATATTAAACTAAAGAGTAACATCACAATATTAAACTAGAGAGTAACATCACAGTATTAAACTAGAGAATAGCATCACAGTATTAAACTAAAGAGTAACATCACAATATTAAACCAAAGAGTAACATCACAATATTAAACCAAAGAGTAACATCACAATATTAAACTAAAGAGTAACATCACGGTATTAAACTAGAGCGTAACATCACAGTATTAAATCAAAGAGTAACATCACAGTGTTAAACTAAAGAGTAACATCACAGTATTAAACTAAAGAGTAACATCACAATATTAAACCAAAGAGTAACATCACAATATTAAACCAAAGAGTAACATCACAATATTAAACTAGAGAGTAACATCACAGTATTAAACTAGAAAGTAACATCACAATATTAAAGCAAAGAGTAACATCACAGTATTAAACCAGAGACTAACATTACAATATTAAACTAAAGAGTAAAATCACAGTATTAAACCACAGAGTGACATCACTGTATTAAACCAAATAGTAACATCACAGTATTAAACTAAAGAGTAAAATCACAGTATTAAACCACAGAGTAACATAACAGTATTAAACTAAAGAGTAACTTTACAGTATTAAACCAAAGAGTAACATCACAATATTAAGCTATAGAGTAACATCACAGTATTCAACTAAATTGTAACATCACATTTTTAAGCTAGAGAAAAACATCACAGCATTAAACCAAAGAGTAACATCACTGTATTAAACCAAAGAGTAAAATCACAGTATTAAACCAAAGAGTAACAACACAGTATTAAACCAAAGAGTTACATCACAATATTAAGCTAGAAAGTAACATCACGGTATTCAACTAAATTGTAACATCACATTTTTAAGCTAGAGAAAAACATCAAAGTATTAAACCAAAGAGTAACATCACAGTATTAAACCAAAGAGTAAAATCACAGTATTAAACCAAATAGTAACATCACAGTATTAAACCAAAGAGTAACATCACAATATTAAACCAAAGAGTAATATCACAATATTAAACCAAAGACTAACATCACAATATTAAACCAAAGAGTAACATTATAGCATTAAAACAAAGAGTAACATCACAGTATTAAAACAAAGGGTAACATCACAGTAATAGACCAAAGACTAATATCACAGTAATAGACAAAAGAGTAACATCACAGTATTAAACCAAAGAGTAACATCACAGTATTAAACTAGAGAGTAACATCACAATATTAAACTAGAGAGTAACATCACAGTATTAAACTAAAGAGTAACATCACAGAATTAAACTATAGAGTAACACCACATTATTAAACTAAAGAGTAACATCACAGTATTAAATCAAAGAGTAACATCACAGTAACTGGAGTAAACTGTAGAGTAACACTATGGTACCAAATTGGGGGGTAACACTTTAGTAATAAACCAAAGAGTAACATCACAGTATTACACTGGAGAGTAACGTTACAGTATTAAACCAAAGAGTAACATCACAGTATTAAACTAAAGAGTAACAACACAGTATTAAACTAAAGAGTAACAACACAGTATTAAACTAAAGAGTAACAACACAGTATTAAACTAAAGAGTAACATCACAATATTAAACTAGAGAGTAACATCACAGTATTAAACTAGAGAGTAACATTACAGTATTAAACTAAAGAGTAACATCACAGTATTAAACTAAAGAGTAACATCACAATATTAAACCAAAGAGTAACATCACAGTATTAAACCACAGAGTAACATCACAGTATTAAACTAAAGCGTAACATCACAATATTAAGCTAGAGAGTAACAACACAGTATTCAACTAAATTGTAACATCACATTTTTAAGCTAGAGAAAAACATCACAGTATTAAACCAAAGAGTAACATCACATTATTAAACCAAAGAGTAACATTACAGTATTAAACCAAAGAGTAACATCACAGTATTAAACCAAAGAGTAACATCACAATATTAAGCTAGAGAGTAACATCACAGTATTTCACTAAATTGTAACATCACATTTTTAAGCTAGAGAAAAACATCACAGTATTAAACCAAAGAGTAACATCACAGTATTAAACCAAAGATTAAAATCACAGTATTAAACCAAATAGTAACATCACAGTATTAAACTAAAGAGTAACATCACAATATTAAACCAAAAAACAACATCACAATATTAAACCAAAGAGTAACATTACAGTATTAAACCAAAGAGTAACATCATAGTATTAAAACAAAGAGTAACATCACAGTAATAGACCAAAAACTAACATCACAGAAATAGACCAAAGAGTAACATCACAGTATTAAACTAGAGAGTAACATCACTGTATTAAACTAAAGAGTAACATCACAGTATTAAACCAAAGAGTAACATCACAGTATTAGACCAAAGAGTAACATTACTGTATTAAACTAGAGAGTAACATCACTGTATTAAACTAAAGAGTAACATCACAGTATTAAACTAAATAGTAACATCATGGTATTAAACCAAGGAGTAACATCACAGTATTAAACTAGATATTAACATCACTGTATTAAACCAAAGAATAGCATCACTGTATTAAACTAGAGAGTAACATCACTGTATTAAACTAAAGAGTAACATCACCGTATTAAACCAAAGAGTAACATCACAGTAATAGACCAAATTGTAACATCACAGTATTAAACTAGAGAGTACCTTCAAAGTATTAAACTATAGATTAACATCACAATATTAAACTATAGAGTAACATCACAATATTAAACTAGAGAGTAACATTATAGTATTAAACTAGAGAGTAACATCACAGTATTAAACTAGAGAGTAACATGATGGTATTAAACCAAATAGTAACATCACAGTATTAATCAAAAGAGTAACATACCAGTATTAAAACAAATAGTAACATCACAATATTAGACCAAAGAGCAACATCACAGTATTAAACCAAAGAGTAACATCATAGTATTAAACCAAAGAGTAACATCACAGTATTAAACTAGAGAGTAACATCACAGTATTAAACCAAAGAGTAGCATCACAGTATTAAACCAAAGAGTAACATCACAGTATTAAACTAGAGAGTAACATCACTGTATTAAACCAAAGAGTAACATCACAGTATTAAACCAAAGAGTAACATCACAATATTAAGCTAGAGAGTAACATCACAGTATTTCACTAAATTGTAACATCACATTTTTAAGCTAGAGAAAAACATCACAGTATTAAACCAAAGAGTAACATCACAGTATTAAACCAAAGAGTAAAATCACAGTATTAAACCAAATAGTAACATCACAGTATTAAACTAAAGAGTAACATCACAATATTAAACCAAAAATTAACATCACAATATTAAACCAAAGAGTAACATTACAGTATTAAACTAAAGAGTAACATAACAGTGTTAGACCAAAGAGTAACATCACAGTGTTAGACCAAAGAGTAACATAACAGTATTAAAACAAAGAGTAACATCACAGTAATAGACCAAAAACTAACATCACAGTAATAGACCAAAGAGTAACATCACAGTATTAAACTAGAGAGTAACATCACAATATTAACTAGAGAGTAACATTGCGGTATTGAACTAGAGAGAAACATCACTGTATTAAACTAAAGAGTAACATCACAGTATTAAACCAAAGAGTAACATCACAGTATTAGACCAAAGAGTAACATAACTGTATTAAACTAGAGAGTAACATCACTGTATTAAACTAAAGAGTAACATCATAGTATTAAACTAAATAGTAACATCATGGTATTAAACCAAGGAGTAACATCACAGTATTAAACTAGATATTAACATCACTGTATTAAACCAAAGAGTAACATCACAGTATTAAACTAGAGAGTAACATCACCGTATTAAACCAAGGAGTAACATCACAGTATTAAACTAGATATTAACATCACTGTATTAAACCAAAGAGTAGCATCACTGTATTAAACTAAAGAGTAACATCACAGTATTAAACCAAATAGTAACATCCCAATATTAGACCAAAGAGTAACATCACAGTATTAAACCAAAGAGTAACATCACAGTATTAAACTAAAGAGTAACATCACAGTATTAAACAAGAGTGTAACATTGTGGTATTAAACCAAAGAGTAACATCACCGTATTAAACCAAAGAGTAACATCACAGTAATAGACCAAATTGTAACATCACAGTATTAAACCAAAGAGTACCATCACAGTATTAAACTAGAGAGTAACATCACAATATTAAACTAGAGAGTAACATTATAGTATTAAATTAGGGAGTAACATCACATTTTTAAATTAAAAAATAACATCACAGTATTAAACTAGAGAGTAACATCATGGTATTAAACCAAATAGTAACATCACAGTATTAATCCAAAGAGTAACATCACAATATTAGACCAAAGAGCAACATCACAGTATTAAACCAAAGAGTAACATCATAGTATTAAACCAAAGAGAAACATCACAGTATTAAACTAAAGAGTTACATCACAGTATTAAACCAAAGAGTAGCATCACAGTATTAAACCAAAGAGTAACATCACAGTATTAAACTAAAGAGTAACATCACTGTATTAAACCAAAGAGTAACATCACAGTATTAAACCAAAGAGTAACAACACAGTATTAAAATAGAGAGTAGCATCACAGTATTAAAACAAAGAGTGGCATCACAGTATTAAATGAAAGTTTAACATCACAGTATTAAACTAGAGAGTAACATCACAGTATTAAACCAAAGAGTAACATTACAGTATTAGACCAAGGAGTAACATCACAGTATTAACCAAAAAGTAACATCACAGTATTAGACCAAAGAGTAACATCACAGTGTTAACCAAAGAGTAGCATCACAGTATTAGACCAAGGAGTAACATCACAGTATTAGACCAAAGAATAACATTACAGTATTAGACCAAAGATTAACATCACTGTATTAACCAAAGAGTAACAACACAGCGCTAAACTAAAGAGTAACATCACAATATTAAACTAAAGAGTAACATCACAGTATTAAACTAGAGAGTAACATCACAGTATTAAATTAAAGAATAAC
This sequence comes from Bombina bombina, assembly GCF_027579735.1. NCBI lineage: Eukaryota > Metazoa > Chordata > Amphibia > Anura > Bombinatoridae > Bombina > Bombina bombina. The sequence continues at coordinate 1,143,261,260 of NC_069503.1, read as the reverse complement.
ATCAGCGTATTAAACTTGAGTGTAACATCACAGTATTAAACCAGAGAGTAACATCACAATATTAAATTAAAGAGTAACATCACAGTATTAAACTAGAGAGTAACATCAAAGTATTAAACTAGAGAGTAACATCACAGTATTAAACTAAAGGGTAACATTACAGTATTAAGCTAAAGAGTAACATCACAATATTAAACTAAATAATAACATTACAGTATTAAACTAGAGAGTAACATCACAGTATTAAACTAAAGAGTAACAGCACATTATTAAACTAAAGAGTAACATCACAGTATTAAACTATAGAGTAACACCACATTATTAAACCAAAGACTAACATCACTGTATTAAACTAGAGAGTAACATTGCAGTATTAAATTAAAGAATAACATAACAGTAACTGGAGTAAACTGTAGAGTAACACTATGGTACCAAACTGGGGAGTAACACTTTAGTAATAAACCAAAGAGTAACATCACAGTATTACACTGGAGAGTAACGTTACAGTATTAAACCAAATAGTAACATCATAGTATTAAACTAAAGAGTAACATCACAGTATTAAACTAAAGAGTAACATCACAGTATTAAACTAAAGAGTAATAACACAGTATTAAACTAAAGAGTAACATCACAGTATTAAACTAAAGAGTAACATCACAATATTAAACCAAAGAGTAACATCACAGTATTAAACCAGAGACTAACATCACAATATTAAACTAAAGAGTAAAATTACAGTATTAAACCACAGAGTAACATCACTGTATTAAACCAAATAGTAACACCACAGTATTAAACCACAGAGTAACATCACAGTATTAAACTAAAGAGTAACTTTACAGTATTAAACCAGAAAGTAACATCACAATATTAAGCTAGAGAGTAACATCACAGTATTCAACTAAATTGTAACATCACATTTTTAAGCTAGAGAAAAACATCACAGCATTAAACCAAAGAGTAACATCACAGAATTAAACCAGAGTAAAATCACAGTATTAAACCAAAGAGTAACAACACAGTATTAAACCAAAGAGTAACATCACAATATTAAGCTAGAAAGTAACATAACAGTATTCAACTAAATTGTAACATCACATTTTTAAGCTAGAGAAAAACATCACAGTATTAAACTAAAGAGTAACATCACAATATTAAACCAAAGAGTAACATCACAGTATTAAACCAAAGAGTAACATCACAATATTAAACCAAAGAGTAACATCACAATATTAAACCAAAGAGTAACATCACAATATTAAAGCAAAGAGTAACATTACAGTATTAAACCAAAGAGTAACATCATAGTATTAAAACAAAGAGTAGCATCACAGTGTTAGACCAAAGAGTAATATCACAGTATTAAAACAAAGAGTAACATCACAGTATTAAACCAGAGAGTAACATCACAATATTAAACTAGAGAGTAACATTGCAGTATTAAACTAGAGAGTAACATTGCGGTATTGAACTAGAGAGTAACATCACATTATTAAACTAGAGAGTAACATTGCAGTATTAAACTAGAGAGTAACATTGCGGTATTGAACTAGAGAATAACATCACTGTATTAAACTAAAGAGTAACATCACAGTATTAGACCAAAGAGTAACATCACTGTATTAAACTAGAGAGTAACATCACTGTATTAAACTAAAGAGTAACATCACAGTATTAAACTAAATAGCAACATCATGGTGTTACACCAAGGAGTAACATCACAGTATTAAACTAGATATTAACATCACTTTATTAAACCAAAGAGTAACATAACTGTATTAAACTAGAGAGTAACATCACTGTATTAAGCTAGAGAGTAACATCACAGTATTAAATTAAAGAGTAACATCACATTATTAAACTAGAGAGTAACATCACAGTATTAAACCAAAGAGTAACATCACAGTAATAGACCAAATTGTAACATCACAGTATTAAACCAAAGAGTACCATCACAGTATTAAACTAGAGAGTACCTTCAAAGTATTAAACTAGAGAGTAACATCACAATTAGTGATGTCGCGAACAGATCGCCGGAGAACAGTTCCCGGCGATCTTAGCTTGTTCGCGTTCGCCGCGGCGGGCGAACATATGCGATGTTCGATCCGCCCCCTATTCGTAATCATTGAGTAAACTTTGACCCTGTATTTCACAGTCTGCAGACACATTTCAGCCAATCAGCAGCAGACACTCCCTCCCAGACCCTGCCAGCTCCTGGGCAGCAGCCATTTTAGATTCATTATGATCCTGCATTCTTAGTGAGAGGAGGGATAGTGCTGCTGCTGCTGATTTTATAGGGAAATTGATAGCTAGGCTAGTGTATTCAGTGTCCACTACAGTCCTGAAGGACTCATCTGATCTCTGCGTTAAGGACAGCACCCCAAAAAGCCCTTTTTAGGGCTAGAACTTCAGTCGTTTTTTTTTTTTTTTGTAATCTAATTGCATTTGCCTGCCTGTCAGCCTGTGTGTCAGGCTCACAGCATATACTGTGCCCACTTGCTCACTGCCACCACTCATATCTGGTGTAACATTAGTGTAAATTTAAAAAAAAAACTTTTACATCAGTCTGCTAGTGTAATCTAATTTCAGTTGCCAGCAGGCCTGTGTGTCAGGCTCACAGCATATACTGTGCCTAATTGCTCAGTGCCACCACTCATATCTGGTGTAACATTAGTGTAAATTTTTTTTAAAAAAACCTTTTACATCAGTCTGCTAGTGTAATCTAATTTCAGTTGCCAGGCCAGCCTGTCACTGCCAGCCTCAGTGCCACCACTCATATCTGGTGTAACATTAGTGTAAATTTTTTAAAAAAAACGTTTACATCAGTCTGCTAGTGTTATTTAATTTTAGTTGCCAGGCCATCCTGCCACTAATGCCAGCCTGGGTGTGAGGCTCACAGCATATACTGTGCCTACTTCCTCAGTGCCACCACTCATATCTGTTGTAACATTAGTGTAAATTTAAAAAAAAAAAACTTTTACATCAATCTGCTAGTGTTATTTAATTTTAGTTGCCAGGCCAGTCTGCCACTGCCAGCCTGTGTGTCAGGCTCACAGCATATACTGTGCCTACTTCCTCAGTGCCACCACTCATATCTGTTGTAACATTAGTGTAAATTTTTTTTACAAAAAATGTTTACATCAGTCTGCTAGTTTTATTTAATTTTAGTTGCCAGGCCAGCCTGCCACTGCCAGCCTGTGTGTCAGGCTCACAGCATATACTGTGCCTACTTCCTCAGTGCCACCACTCATATCTGTTGTAACATTACTGTAATTTTTTTTAAAAAAAAACTTTTACATCAGTCTGCTAGTGTTATTTAATTGCAATTGCCTGCCTGCCAGCGTGTGTGCCAGGCCCACTTGCCAACTAGTGCCACCAATCATATTTGTTATAACAGTAGTGTAAATATTTTTTAAAAAAAGCTTTTTTTGACTGTGAAACATCAGTCTGCCAGTGCAATCTAATTGCAGTTGCGTGCCTGCCAGCGTGTGTGCCAGGCCCACTTTCCAAGCTAGTGCCACCACTCATATTTGTTATAACAGTAGTGTAAATATTTAAAAAAAAAACTTTTTTGACTGTGAAACATCAGTCTGCTATTGTAATTTAATTGCAGTTGCCTGCCTGCCAGCGTGTGTGCCAGGCCCACTTGCCAACTAGTGCCACCAATCATATTTGTTATAACAGTAGTGTAAATATTTAAAAAAAAAACTTTTTTGACTGTGCAACATCAGTCTGCTAGTGTAATCTAATTGAAGTTGCCTGCCTGCCAGCGTGTGTGCCAGGCCCACTTGCCAACTAGTGCCACCAATCATATTTGTTATAACAGTAGTGTAAATATTTTAAAAAAAAAAACTTTTTTGACTGTGAAACATCAGTCTGCTAGTGTAATCTAATTGAAGTTGCCTGCCTGCCAGCGTGTGTGCCAGGCCCACTTGCCAAGTTAGTGGCACCACTCATATTTGTTGTAACAGTAGTGTAAATATTTAAAAAAAAAAAACTTTTTTGACTGTGAAACATCAGTCAGCTAGTGTAATCTAATTGCAGTTGCCTGCCTGCCAGCGTGTGTGTCAGGCCCACTTGCCAACTAGTGCCACCAATCATATTTGTTATAACAGTAGTGTAAATATTTTAAAAAAAAACTTTTTTGACTGTGAAACATCAGTCTGCTAGTGTAATCTAATTGAAGTTGCCTGCCTGCCAGCGTGTGTGCCAGGCCCACTTGCCAAGTTAGTGGCACCACTCATATTTGTTGTAACAGTAGTGTAAATATTTTAAAAAAATAACTTTTTTGACTGTGAAACATCAGTCAGCTAGTGTAATCTAATTGCAGTTGCCTGCCTGCCAGCGTGTGTGCCAGGCCCACTTGCCAACTAGTGCCACCAATCATATTTGTTATAACAGTAGTGTAAATATTTTTAAAAAAAAAACTTTTTTGACTGTGAAACATCAGTCTGCTAGTGTAATCTAATTGAAGTTGCCTGCCTGCCAGCGTGTGTGCCAGGCCCACTTGCCAAGTTATTGGCACCACTCATATTTGTTGTAACAGTAGTGTAAATATTTTTTTAAAAAAACTTTTTTGACTGTGAAACATCAGTCTGCTAGTGCAATCTTATTGCAGTTGCCTGCCTGCCAGCGTGTGTGCCAGGCCCACTTTACAAGTTAGTGGCACCACTCATATTTGTTATAACAGTAGTGTAAATATTTTAAAAAAAAACTTTTTTGACTGTGAAACATCAGTCTGCTAGTGTAATCTAATTGAAGTTGCCTGCCTGCCTGCCAGCGTGTGTGCCAGGCCCACTTGCCAACTAGTGCCACCAATCATATTTGTTATAACAGTAGTGTAAATATTTTAAAAAAAAAAACTTTTTTGACTGTGAAACATCAGTCTGCTAGTGTAATCTAATTGAAGTTGCCTGCCTGCCAGCGTGTGTGCCAGGCCCACTTGCCAAGTTAGTGGCACCACTCATATTTGTTGTAACAGTAGTGTAAATATTTAAAAAAAAAAACTTTTTTGACTGTGAAACATCAGTCAGCTAGTGTAATCTAATTGCAGTTGCCTGCCTGCCAGCGTGTGTGTCAGGCCCACTTGCCAACTAGTGCCACCAATCATATTTGTTATAACAGTAGTGTAAATATTTTAAAAAAAAACTTTTTTGACTGTGAAACATCAGTCTGCTAGTGTAATCTAATTGAAGTTGCCTGCCTGCCAGCGTGTGTGCCAGGCCCACTTGCCAAGTTAGTGGCACCACTCATATTTGTTGTAACAGTAGTGTAAATATTTTAAAAAAATAACTTTTTTGACTGTGAAACATCAGTCAGCTAGTGTAATCTAATTGCAGTTGCCTGCCTGCCAGCGTGTGTGCCAGGCCCACTTGCCAACTAGTGCCACCAATCATATTTGTTATAACAGTAGTGTAAATATTTTTAAAAAAAAAACTTTTTTGACTGTGAAACATCAGTCTGCTAGTGTAATCTAATTGAAGTTGCCTGCCTGCCAGCGTGTGTGCCAGGCCCACTTGCCAAGTTATTGGCACCACTCATATTTGTTGTAACAGTAGTGTAAATATTTTTTTAAAAAAACTTTTTTGACTGTGAAACATCAGTCTGCTAGTGCAATCTTATTGCAGTTGCCTGCCTGCCAGCGTGTGTGCCAGGCCCACTTTACAAGTTAGTGGCACCACTCATATTTGTTATAACAGTAGTGTAAATATTTTAAAAAAAAACTTTTTTGACTGTGAAACATCAGTCTGCTAGTGTAATCTAATTGAAGTTGCCTGCCTGCCTGCCAGCGTGTGTGCCAGGCCCACTTGCCAACCAGTGCCACCAATCATATTTGTTAGAACAGTAGTGTAAATATTTAAAAAAAAAAAAAAATTGACTGTGAAACATCAGTCTGCTAGTGTAATCTTATTGCAGTTGCCTGCCTACCAGCTGTGCCAGGCCCACTTGCCAAGTTAGTGGCACCACTCATATTTGTTGTAACAGTAGTGTAAATATTTAAAAAATAAACATTTTTGACTGTGAAACATCAGTCTGATTTTTTGTGTCAGGCTCACAGCGTATACTGTGCCCACTTGCCCAGTGGCACCACTCATATTTTGTTTAATAGTAGTGTAAGTCTACATTTAAAAAAAAAAATGACAGGCAGAGGCAGGCCACCCCGCAGGTGCCATCATGGTCGTGGTGCTGTGATTCCCTTTGACCCTACAATAATGACCAGTGTTCAGAGGCCACATACCTTGAACGCGAAAAGTTCTGAGGAGGACCTAGTTGACTGGCTAACACAGGACACCCAATCTTCTACAGCTTCCGCTCGGAACCTTGACGCACCATCCACCTCCAGCTTAGCTTCGGGCACCTCTCAAGTGACCAGTGCCACTGGCCCGCCTGCCGCCACCACCAACACTAGCACCACAGCCGCTTCACTTGATCTGTCAGAGGAGTTATTGACACATCAGTTGGAAGAAATGAGTGATGCGCAACCATCATTGACAGAGGATGTAGATAACAGTGATATGTCTCAGTCTGGCAGCATTACAGACATGGACGTACGGTGTGATGATGATGATGATGTTGTACCCGCTGCTGCTTCCTTTGTTGATTTGTCAGATACAAGTGAAGCGGTTGATGATGATGCGTCCGTGGATGTCACGTGGGTGCCCGTTAGAAGAGAAGAAGAAGAGGGGGAAAGTTCAGATGGGGAGACAGAGAGGAGGAGGAGACGAGTTGGAAGCAGGGGGAGGTCGTCGCAAGGAGATAGTGGCACAGTCAGACAGCATGCATCGGCACCCAGGGTCAGCCAGACAGCACGCCAATCAATGCATGCTGTTGCCACCACCAGAATGCCATCATCGCAGAGCTCAGCAGTGTGGCATTTTTTTTGTGTGTCTGCCTCTGACAACAGCGATGCCATTTGCAACCTGTGCCAAAAGAAACTGAGTCGTGGGAAGTCCAACACCCACCTAGGTACAACTGCTTTGCGAAGGCACATGATCTCACATCACAAACGCCGATGGGATGAACACATGAGTAGAAGCAGCACACAAACTCAAAGCCGCCATCCTCCTCCTGGTCCAGCATCTTCAGCCACGTCAACCACTGCTGTATTCCTTGACCCCTCTCAACCATCCGCCACTCAGTCTCTCTTCCGTAGCAGTTCCTGCTCATCTGCCCACAGTCAGGTGTCTGTCAAGGACATGTTTGAGCGTAAGAAGCCAATGTCCCAAAGTCACCCCCTTGCCCGGCGTCTGACAGCTGGCTTGTCTGAACTCTTAGCCCACCAGCTTTTACCATACAAGCTGGTGGAGTCTGAGGCGTTCAAAAAATTTGTATCTATTGGGACACCGCAGTGGAAGGTACCCGGCCGAAATTTCTTTTCACAAAAGGCAATCCCCAACCTGTACTCGATTGTGAGAAAGGAAGTAATGGCATGTCTGGCACACAGTGTTGGGGCAAGGGTCCATCTGACCACTGATAGCTGGTCTGCAAAGCATGGTCAGGGCAGGTATATCACCTACACTGCGCATTGGGTAAACCTGCTGATGGCTGACAAGCATGGAATGGAGTTGGTGACACCACCACGACTTGCAGGCAGGCCTGCTGCTACCTCCTCTACTCCTCCTACTCCATCCTCTTCCATAACCTCTTCCTCGGCTGAGTCCTCTTCTGCTGCTGCATCTTGCTCCACATCAACGGCACCCCCCCAGCTCCCAAGGTACTATTCCACATCCCGGATACGGCAGTGTCACGCCGTCTTGGGGTTGACTTGCCTGAAAGCAGAGAGTCACACCACAGCTGCACTCCTGTCCGCCCTGAACGCACAGGTGGATCAGTGGCTGACTCCGCACCAACTGGAGATCGGCAAAGTGGTTTCTGAAAACGGAAGTAATTTGGTGGCGGCATTGAAATTGGGCAAGTTGACACATGTGCCGTGCATGGCACATGTGTGTAATCTGATTGTACAACGCTTTGTGCATAAGTACCCAGGCTTACAGGACGTCCTGAAGCAGGCCAGGAAGGTGTGTGGCCATTTCAGGCGTTCCTACACGGCCATGGCGCACTTGTCAGATATCCAGCGGTGAAACAACCTGCCAGTGAGGCGCTTGATTTGCGACAGCCCGACACATTGGAATTCAACACTCCTAATGTTCGACCGCCTGCTACAACAAGAAAAAGCTATTAACGAGTATTTGTATGACCGGGGTGCTAGGACAGCCTCTGGGGAGCTGGGGATTTTTTTGCCACGTTACTGGACGCTCATGCGCAATGCCTGTAGGCTCATGCGTCCTTTTGAGGAGGTGACAAACCTAGTCAGTCGCACCAAAGGCACCATCAGCGACATCATACCATTTGTTTTCTGCCTGGAGCGTGCCCTGCGAAGAGTGCTGGATCAGGCCGTAGATGAGCGTGAAGAGGAAGAGTTGTGGTCTCCATCACCACCAGAAACAGCCTTATCAGCATCGCTTGCTGGACCAGCGGCAACACAGGAAGAGGATTGTGAGGAAGATGAGTCAGAGGAGGAATGTGGCTTTGAGGAGGAGGAGGAAGACCAAGCACAACAGGCATCCCAGGGTGCTCGTTGTTGTCACCTATCTGGTACCCGTGGTGTTGTACGTGGCTGGGGGGAAGAAGATACCTTCAGTGAGATCAGTGAGGACGAGGAACGGGACATGAGTAGCTCGGCATCCAACCTTGTGCAAATGGGGTCTTTCATGCTGTCGTGCCTGTTGAGGGACACTCGTATAAAAAAGCTGAAGGAGAACGAACTGTATTGGGTGTCCACGCTACTAGACCCCCGGTATAAGCATAAAGTGACTGAAATGTTACCGAATTCCCACAAGTCGGAAAGGATGGAGCAGTTAAAAAATAAATTAAAAAGTAAGCTTTACACAGCGTATAAGGGTCATGTCACAGCACAACAGGAATCTAACAGGGGAAGAGATGAAAGTAATACTCCTCCTCCCACGACCACGCCGGCAAGGACAGGATGCTTTCCAGACGTGTTGTTGATGGAGGACATGCGGACCTTTTTAACTCCTATGCATCACCACAGCCCTTCGGGATCCAGCTTCAGAGAACGACTCAACCGACAGGTAGCAGACTACCTCGCATTAACTGCGGATCTCGACACTCTGAGTAGCGATGGACCCCTTGACTACTGGGTGTGCAGGCTTGACCTGTTGCCTGAGCTATCCCAATTTGCAATCGAACTTCTGGCCTGCCCCGCTTCAAGTGTCCTGTCAGAAAGGACCTTCAGTGCAGCAGGAGGTATTGTCACTGAGAAGAGAAGTCGCCTAGGTCAAAAAAGTCTTGATTATCTCACCTTTATTAAAATGAATGAGGGATGGATCCCGAAGGGACTGACATTGGGCGATACATTTGAGTAAAAAAGGCCTGATGAGATGAGCTGCCTTGGGCTAAAAATGGTCCACACGCTGCTGTATTTTATCTTCGAATGCCGGGTTAATTGCGTGACTTATCCGCCAACAACTAGGGTTCAAGCCGCAATGTTTTAGGGCACTTTCTAACTGTCAAACAAACATCAATTTTTCTGGCCACTGCTACAGCAGCGGCTGCAACCATACCTAATTTTTCAGGCATGTGTACATGACTAATTTTTCTGGCCTCTGGTGCTGCACTGTGGCTTCAAAACCCAAACCAAAAAAAAGGCACATAACAGGGATTAAACTGCTAAGAATAGTACTACTTAACACACCACTCATATCTGGTGGCACAGTAGATTGCACGCGCAGTGCCCCAAATTTGAAGTAGGAGGACCGACCAAGTATCTTTTTCCATCTCCCGGTTCCTAAAAATTATCTCCGGGTTCCTAAAATCGATGCCATACCTGTACTCAATTGTGCAAAAGGAGGTCATGGCATATGGGGTCTTTCATGCTGTCGTGCCTGTTGAGGGTCGGGGACCCTCGTATAAAAAGGATGAAGGAGAACGACCTGTACTGGGTGTCCAAGCATCTTTTTCCATCTCCCGGTTCCTAAAAATTATCTCCGGGTTCCTAAAATCGATGCCATACCTGTACTCGATTGTGCAAAAGGAAGTCATGGCATATGGGGTCTTTCATGCTGTTGTGCCTGTTGAGGGTCGGGGACCCTCGTATAAAACGGCTGAAGGAGAACGACCTGTACTGGGTATCCAAGCATCTTTTTCCATCTCCCGGTTCCTAAAAATTATCTCCGGGTTCCTAAAATCGATGCCATACCTGTACTCGATAGTGCAAAAGGAAGTCATGGCATATGGGGTCTTTCATGCTGTCGTGCCTGTTGAGGGTCGGGGACCCTCGTATAAAAAGGCTGAAGGAGAACGACCTGTACTGGGTGTCCAAGCATCTTTTTCCATCTCCCGGTTCCTAAAAATTATCTCTGGGTTCCTAAAATCGATGCCATACCTGTACTCGATTGTGCAAAAGGAAGTCATGGCATATGGGGTCTTTCATGCTGTCGTGCCTGTTGAGGGTCGGGGACCCTCGTATAAAAAGGCTGAAGGAGAACAACCTGTACTGGGTGTCCAAGCATCTTTTTCCATCTCCCGGTTCCGAAAATCCATGCCAAATACACGTCCCCTGATAGGGGACACCGCAGTGGAAGGTACCCGGCCACAATTTCTTTGCACAAAAGGCAATCCCGGACCCCAACCTGTACTCGATTGTGCAAAAGGAAGTAACCTTACCATGGGTCCCAGATCGCACGTCTTTGTAATTCTCTGTCTGGGAAATTATATATCTATCAAATATATCTATTTATCTATCAAATCTATCTAACTATCAATCGTATCTATCAAATGTATATTGCATCTATTGATCTATCTAATTCGTATCTATCAAATGTATATTGCATCTATTGATCTATCTAATTCGTATCTATCAAATGTATATTGCATCTATTGATCTATGTAATTTATATCTATCAAATGTATATTGCATCTATTGATCTATGTAATTCTTATCTATCAAATGTATATTGCATCTATTGATCTATGTAATTTGTATCTATCAAATGTATATTGCATCTATTGATCTATGTAATTCGTATCTATCAAATGTATATTGCATCTATTGATCTATGTAATTCGTATCTATCAAATGTATATTGCATCTATTGATCTATGTAATTCGTATCTATCAAATGTATATTGCATCTATTGATCTATGTAATTCGTATCTATCAAATGTATATTGCATCTATTGATCTATGTAATTCGTATCTATCAAATGTATATTGCATCTATTGATCTATGTAATTCGTATCTATCAAATGTATATTGCATCTATTGATCTATGTAATTCGTATCTATCAAATGTATATTGCATCTATTGATCTATGTAATTTGTATCTATCAAATGTATATTGCATCTATTGATCTATGTAATTCGTATCTATCAAATGAATATTGCATCTATTGATCTATCTAATTCGTATCTATCAAATGTATATTGCATCTATTGATCTATGTAATTTGTATCTATCCAATGTATATTGCATCTATTGATCTATGTAAACTATGTATCTATCTATCAGATCTATCTATCTCGTGGCCGGACTGTTTTGTGACAGCCACTTGTGTTTCGGCCAAATTTGAAGTAGGAGGACCGACCAAGCATCTTTTTCCATCTCCCAGTTCCTAAAATCCATGCCATATACACCTCCCCCGATAGGGGGAGTAACAGTTATTAAACTGCTAAGAATAGTACTACTTAACACACCACTCATATCTGGTGGCACAATAGATTGCACGTGCAGTGCCCCAAATTTGAAGCAGGAGGACCGACCAAGCATATTTTTCCATCTCCCGGTTCCGAAAATCCATGCCATATACACGTCCCCTGGTGCCGCAACTGCCTCTGGGAACCTTACCATGGGTCCCAGAACGCACGTCTTGTAATTCTCTGTCTGGGAAATTATATATATATCAAATCTATCTCTTTATCTATCAAATCTATCTAACTATCAATCGTATCTATCAAATATATATTGCATCTATTGATCTATGTAATTCGTATCTATCAAATGTATATTGCATCTATTGATCTATGTAATTCGTATCTATCAAATGTATATTGCATCTATTGATCTATGTAATTCGTATCTATCAAATGTATATTGCATCTATTGATCTATGTAATTTGTATCTATCATATGCATATTGCATCTATTGATCTATGTAATCTATGTATCTATCAAATCTATCTATCTTGTGGTTGTGCAAATGGACTGTTTGCAGTTGTTTGCAGTGCGTTACACGGGGAGTTTGGTCTGTCACTGTGAAGCGGGCGTAACCCTTACACTACCTGATCGATACAACATCATACCTGATGTTTTAAAGCACGTTATTCCAAACAATTTAGGAATGTTAGGTGATTTATGCCCTTTATGGATTAAAACCAGACTCTGCATCAACTATGTAATTTTCCGTGGGAGTTTTGCCATGGATCCCCCTCCCCCGCATGCCACAGTCCAGGTGTTAGTCCCCTTGAAACAACTTTTCCATCACTATTGTGGCCAGAAAGAGTCCCTGTTGGTTTTAAAGTTCACCTGCCTATTGAAGTCAATGGTGGTTCGCCCGGTTTGCCGGTTCGCGAACAGTTGCGGAAGTTCGAGTCGGTTCGCGACATCACTAATCAAAATATTAAACTAGAGAGTAACATCACAGTATTAAACTAGACAGTAACATTGCGGTATTGAACTAGAGAGTTGAAATAAGCAAATTGAATACAGCACCCACTACTCACAGGAGCACGGAGAAGGCTTACCAAGCCCAAATAAATCCAAATAGAAAAGTAGTCTCCAGCTGTGGTGAGTAAAATAACCTTTATTTTGCATACAGGTACCAGTAAAGCAACGTTTCGGACTAACACTAAGCCCTTTCTCAAGCTTGACATTTAATGAGTATAACAGTGTTTAAATAGCCATAATGGCTCCAACTGATTGTGATAATTGCATTAATATCGCCATCTAATGGTGAAAAATACATACTACATATATAAAAAAGATTCTATCTACAACAAATTTGTTACAAAATATGTGCTACAAAATTTAACAGTGTATATACTAGAGGATACAGTGCCTAGCAATTCTATCAAATAATAAAATGTGAAATTATAAAAATTACAAACATAATATAATATAAATATTAAAGTGTAGAAAATATTCTGCAAAAAATATTAGTAAATACTCATTATGTTATAAATTTAATCTATAAAGATTCTATCCATAAAAACACAATCAATACATTTCTTAAAAATTAGTATATGTAAGAAAATCCTAAAAATAGGTTCCCACATACACCAATAAGTCAAAAATAAAAATAAAACAACTTAATGGAAACTCAGTATATTAAAGGGTTAATTTCGAATTCATACATAGTAATAATTAATTAATAAACATTAAGACATAACCCATACTAATGCAAAAATAAAGAAAGAAAAGAAAAGAAAAAACTGAATCTTAAACACATTGGTAAAGTAGATAAATAAACAATATCAAAGAGAACCATCTGAAAAAGTATATAAAATCTTGAATTTTAAATTTTAAACGTGGTCCAATTGCATAAGGGATTAAATGCTTACCGGAGCGTTTCCAGGAGTGAAGGGGTACACTTTTAACTTAACTTACTAACTTATACTTAACAATATGAGAAATAATAAATAAAACACAGACCACTTCTTGATGGGAACATTTTGACCGTCACAGGTCAAATTTTTATTAAACTTAAACTTTATTAATTTTTTAGCCAACAGTAACCAAAATGGCGGCATAGAGCTAAATAAGGCCCAGAACAGCAAGGAGGTCAACGGCCCTATGGAAACAAGCAGCAGAGGGGTCTCTGCTCAAAAGGAAATGACGCTGAGGGGTTGCAGAGATCACGTGACCATCCCCCAATGGGGAGAGAGGGGGGTTACCTAACATGCACATGAGGCCTACTACCCCTCCCCTTTCTGGCCATCACTCACCCCTAGCGACCTTTTCCTGCGCAACAGGACCAAGACCTCCCGCCACAAGAAGCATCATCAATGCTCTTGCCGCCACCACCTCGACCCGACTTACAGGAAGGGTGAAATCGCTCTTTGGATGTCCTTAATGAATATATCTAGCCCTACATCTGATAAATGGACTTTGTCTCTTCTGTAGAGTTTGGTTCTGTCGGCTGAGATGGCTTCGTGCCGTACCACGAAGCCACCTGCCCCGTGACGGTTTTTGAAAGGGAAGCGTTGATTTTTTTTCTAATCCTATATGCTGCCGTATGGGCCGACATATGCCTCCAATGAAGGCGGGGGACTATATTAGACCACCCTACTACTACCCCAGGGATCCACGTAAGGAGCCAGCCAATGTCCGACTGCATGATCTTAATTAATTGTAGTACTGGGACAGACCCCACATCATTTCCTCCCAGGTGAAGGACAAGGAGGTGGGGTTTCCCCCATCTTAAGAAGGCACCCCAAATTACCTCCGCAAGTTGAGGCCAGCACATTCCCCTATTCCCTAACCATCTGAGGCTTTGCTTGAGGGGAACCCTAGATTCTGACCCAAGGGGAGGGAGGAGCAACGAATTGAAGCCCAGTGGATGAAGGAATGACCCACAATCCAAATCCGCTTTGCTCCGGGGTGTACTTCTGTGGAGACAAATAGTTTAGTGTGTGTACACATAAATGCAAATTAAACAAGCGAGCGGACATATTTTTTGAAGCAATTTGATCGCCACCGCCCCAGCCACTTGATGTCATCGCCTGAATGTCCTACGCTAGCTGCCTGCATCTCTGCCCCAATGCAAAAAGAATGAGGCGCAATTTTACTACTATCCAGGCCTGCTTTGAGCGCTGTTTGTTTCAAAACCCTACGGAACTGGTAATTAGACAGAGACTTTCCGTTGGCATGGATCAAAAACTGGCCTGGCAACTGGGGCCTACAAGACAAGTAAGTGTTAATTACTGTGATGGGACATGAGATGCTACCCTGCCTAGGCGCAATGTGGAGCCAAGTGCCTCTACCTGACTGGTCAGTTTTTGAGCACGGGATAAAGAGAAGGAGGGAGTCAACCGCGGCTCTAACGTGCTCCAGCTGAACTCCCAAACCCACCAACTGTTTAGATGGGGCAACTAACTCACTTACTCGGAGGGCCGCCGCAAAAGCCAGCACAAACGCTGCCTTAAACAGCGAGGCCTCAAATGGGGAGGAGCATGTGCTATCAAGCGCCTGTAACAGCCTGTCAAGGTGCTCTTCCGTAATAGGTTCTTGAGTATCAGGTTGTCTAAGCTGAACCCTACCCCACCCTTTTACCACCTGCCGAATGAAAAATGAGTTTGTGGGGTCTGTTAAATTCAATGTCCTGTAAAAAAATTATAAAGCGGCCAATTTAGATTGAATGGATCCCTGACGCGTGCCTAAGGTGTGAAGAATCACCAACCAGTCGCACAAAGATGCCAGATTCCCTTGGGCAGCTTCTACGCCCCTGGACCGACAAAACTGGTCCCATTCGTTCCAAAGCTTCAAATTAGTGCGTCACGTGGAGGGGGCTAAGGAGGAGTGCACCAAGGGCAACAGGACTACCCAGGAACGACCAGCTGCCAAAGAAAAGTGGGACAACGTAAACCCACTGGTGATGCGTTAGGAACTAAACATTTAAAATTGTCCCACTCAAATCTGGACAATGCATCTGCCACCACATTATTAACTCCTGGAACATGTCTTGCTTGGAACTGTATATTGCGTTCCAGACAATGCAATACCAAGTGTCGCAGCAACGTCACTACCACTGCTGAGGTGGCAGACAAGTTGTTGATCGCGTATACGTCACTGGTGTTGCCCGTCCAGAATATAATTGTCTTATTAGAGAATTGCAAACCCCAGAGTTCAATTGACAGGACTATGGGGAAAAGTTCCAAGAGGGTTAAATTGCGGGTTAGGCCCAGAGCAGGCCAAGTGGCCGGCCATTGCTCTGCGCTCCATTCCCCCTGGAAGTAAGCCCCATAGCCATGTGATCCCGCTGCATCTGTGAAAAGGTGCAACAGTTGGCTAGATATTGGTTCCGATCGCCACACTCGCACGCCATTAAAGCTTTTTAGAAAAGCCTCCCAAACCCTCAGATCCGCCAGTAGGTCAACTGTGAGCGTGATCCTCTGAGTAGGTTTTACTCTGCCACTCAGTTGTCTTTCTAACCTCCGATTAAAGATCCTGCCCATAGGGATGACCTTGCAAGCGAAATTGAGGAGCCCTAGCAAGGATTGCAACTGCTTCAACAAGAGAACCCTTTTGGACACAGCCGATCGAACCGCCTCCAACATCGTTTCAATTTTATCAGCAGGTAATCTACAAACCATAGCCAATGTGTCTATTTCAATACCCAGAAAGACCAAGCATGTGTGTTGTCCTCTGCCAGAGGTACCCCAAACTGGGCCATTATCTTGCGCATGCTGTTCATTAAACTTAGGCATTCACCCGAATCTGTCCCTCCCACGAGAAGGAAGTCATCAAGGTAATGTGCCACTGAATCGCTGCCTGTATAACTGGCCACAACCCAGTGCAAAAATGAACTAAAGGCTTCAAAAAGTGCACATGAAAGGGAGCATCCCATAGGTAGGCAACGGTCCACATAGTACAAACCCTGAAACCTGCACCCCATGGGTGGGAAGACCGAAGGGTGGAGCGGCAATAAACGGAAGGCAGACTCGATGTCTAACTTCGCTAGTAGAGCACCCTTCCCTGCCCGTCTAACCAGGTCTAATGCACTATCAAATGATTGATACCACACAGAGCTGAGCTGAGGGTCAATCGCGTCATTAACGGAGGTACCTTTGGGGTATGAAAGGTGTTGAATGAGGCAAAATTTTCCCGACTCTTTCTTGGGAACCACCCCTAGAGGTGAAATGGTTAAATTTGTGAGTGGGGGGTAAGCAAATGGGCCAGCCATACGGCCCAAGGATACCTCTTTATTAATTTTTGCCAATACAGCTTCTGGATGCTGGTATGCAGACATTAAGTTCCTCTGAAAACGCGCACCCTGTACGTACATTCGCTTCCCGGGTGTGACCCTGTGCAGAATTTGCAGGCGTGCCTGAAAGTGCATGCGCTGCCTTTATCGCACTTCTTCTCTTGGTATGCCCAACAGGCACCACCCCTTTTTCTGAATCTGGCATTCCGAAAGGACTGCTGATTCGCCAAAGAAGCCGCAGGCCCCACTTGGGGGTCCATACGCTGCCACAATTGATTATCAGTGCAATCAAAAGTTAGCAAAGGATTGCCTGACATTTTTCTCTGAAATTCGGAGTCATATTCCCTCCGCACACCTTCACCACGGTTACGTTGTATCCAGTGTATGGTGTCAGTATATTTTAGTATTGCTAAATTCTGAGAAGGGTACTTCTCCAAATAGCATGAAGAGAAAACCCTAAAACACTGTAGCCACTCATCAAATGAGTCTGGGCGTTTGAATTTTTTAGGGCCTGTCCCATCCACGCTCTTTTCTTTTTGCCTGTACGCCTCTACAGACAAATCAAAAATATTAATATATTTCCCTTGGTGAATTCTTTTCACGATCTTTTTGCGCAAGTATGCGTGCAAAGAATAAATTTCTCCTGGGCTTGCATCCCCGTATAAAGCCGCCCTTCTCTCAGAGATTGCTCTGTTAGGGGGTAAGGTGAGTAAATCTGTGTTGGTATTTACCTGTGGAGGTGGGTTTAAAACAGCAGAAGTATTTTTATCTTTTGTTTGATCTTCTGCTGCACCTACGCCCTCCCTTAATATTTTCTTAATCATACGGAACATTTTTTTCTGAACCTTACCCTGCAATCCTAAGGATGTGTCTCTATCAGAGTCAGTATCTGTGTGCGAGGTATCAGTAGTGTCTTTCTGTTCATGTGCAAAAACAGTACACTCACCATGTGCCAGTCCAGGCTGTGCATTCGGAATACTGTGACCATCCTCATGTTGCAGTTCATGCTGTGGAATGGATGCTGTCTGCGCCACGGATGTTCCTGGCATACCAATGTCTACTGCACTCATGCTGACCGGTCTGTCTGACGTTGCAGGAGTTGCACCTAGTACTCCCTGCAAAAGAGTAATCAAATAGCGAGCACTTTGGAAGTTGATTGAGGATGGAGTCACATTAGTAATTAGGGATGAAGCTGACTCTTGTCTGTCATAACAAACTTCTGTATTTTGATTAATGCTAACTTCCCCTTGCCTGTCTGATAAAGGATTGACTATTGCAGCATCAGATCTATTAACTGTGACCCTGCCTGCATCCATACTCATTCCTGCAGCATTCATTCCTGCAGCAGTATTCACATTTCCTGCAACACTCAAATCAGCATTATGCAAAACAGACACATTAGCAGATTGTTGATCATTCATCCTAACAGTATCTAAATGGTTAACTATGAATTGCAGGGGCCTGTAACCCCTGTTCATATTGCGCTTAGGTCCGCCATTCCTACCATAAACCCTACGTGCAGTATTAGTATTTTTTCTAATCCTCCCTGCATTTTTTCTAACGTTTGCCCCCCTGCCTTTTGCTGTGTTCACACTCGTTCCGGGTAATTGCCTGGCCTGCTGCCCTCCTTCCCCGCTTACAAAGTCCCTCCCCACAATCAACCTTCCCTCATGGTGCTCACCTTGGAGCTCCTGAGGGACCGTTGTTGCCCCGATGCTTCCGATGTGCTGAATGACCGCACCGGAAGTGACCGCGCCCACTTCCGGTGGCACGGCTGAAAGAACTGCGTCACCGGAAGTAAGCCCCGGAGCCTGCGATCACGTTATCGGAGGCTTCGTTAAAGGACAAGGCCCAGTGACCGTGGGCTCCATGGTGCAGGCTAAGTTATGGACCGGAGGGGGCAAGATAAGTAGCGGTGGTGTGGCGGTAGGCGGATTGGGCCCAATAGCCTGAGGGGGTGATATCAAATTTTGTGGTGTGGCGGTCGGAACACCATGCACAATATGGGGCGGGTCATATCGCCTTAACCCTTAGCCTGCTACAGGCCCATGCTGGGCCCTACACGAGTTTTCTCTATTAAGACCTTTAGGCCACAGAGTGTTTAATTCATTAATCCAAAAGGCCTCCCTTTTATTTAGTAGAGCCTCCCTATCTCTACCTCTTCTAGGCATACAAATTTGTTCAATGATTTGAAAACAAAGTTGGCTGATATTGTGCCCAACTTGTGCTCAGAGATTCTCTCACGTGCCTCTCTAGTCGATTGTCCAAAGTATAATAGAGAACATGGGCACTTAATGGCATAAATAATAAACTCTGATCTACAAGTCAAATATTCCCTAATTGTATATTTTTTGCCTGTGTAAGGATGAAAAATTCTATCGCCTTTAATCATAGAATTGCAATTGATACACGAGAGACAAGGAATACACGCTGTGCGTCGCTTCCCAGTTATGGTTCTTTGAGTACATTTGCTACTAAAACATCTGCTCTTACTAACTGATCTTTTATGTTAGGGCTCCTTTTATAAGCTGGCATAGGTAACTCTGAGAATACTTTAATGTCAGGATGGCACTGCTGTAAGAGATGCCAATATTTTCATATCATTTTATTTATTTGACTACTCCTAGTGTTGTATTGTGACACAAAAATCAATCTCTTTTGTTTCTTTCTTTCTTTACTGTACTGGGCACAGGACTATTTGATCTAGAAATAATGTTTTGCTTCTCCTTATGTACAAGATCAACAGGGTAACCCCTTTGTATAAATTTCTCTGACATTTGTTCCAATCGGGTCATTTTTAAATCAGTGTCAGACACAATACGATCTACTCGCAATAACTGACTTTTAGGTATAGCTTTAAAGGTGGAAGATGGATGAAAGCTGTTAAATAACAAAGTGTTATTTTTGTCAGTAGGTTTAGAATAGATATCAGCCCTCAAGCCATGTTCACCTTTATAGATACATGTGTCTAAAAATTTAATAGATTGTTCATTCCATGTCAAGCTAAATTTAATACCATTAACTGATCTATTAAGATCATCGATAAAGGCAAATAGGGATCCAATGTCGCCATACCAGATACCAAACACATCGTCAATGAACCGCCACCACGTGGCTCCAAATTTCTTAAACAATAAATGTTCATATACAAATATCTCTTCAAAATTGTTCATGAAGATGTTGGCATAGGTTGGGGCGACATTGGATCCCATGGCAGTACCTTTTTTCTGAAAGAAAAACTCATCCTTAAAAAGGAAATAATTCAAGTAGAGTATAACTTCCAGCAATTTTAGAAAAAATTGTATTTGAGCCAAGTTGTACTTATTATCACACCTTAGAACTTTAGCTACTGACTCAATCCCACTCGTATGCTTAATAGACGTGTACAGACTTGACACATCAAGTGTGAATAAAATTATTTTGTTACTTTGTAAATCAAGCTGCTCAAGTTTTTTCAGAAAATCAAAATTGTCTTGAATATAAGATGAGGATTTGACTACATAAGGTTGCAAAATTCTGTCCAAAAACATTACTGCTGGATATACTGGGTCTGCACATAAACCTCTATCTACAAAGTCCGTTACATCACCTGTAGGGACACAAAAAACAAAAAAGTCCTCTTGCAAAAGTATATCTCTGCTTGAAGAAATAGAAGTCACCCGATCATGTGAGTTAGCTGAATTGCTCACCGTATGCCATGGTTAGTTGAAATGCCAGCCTCTGCCCCGGCTGTTCCACCGGGTTTGTCTGGCCTTCTTTGCTCCTTGAGTCGGGATTTGTACGCCTGCGGTGCTTCCTGCCGCCCCTCCGGTGTCTGCGTCTGAGTCCTCCATCAAAAAACAAACTGACGATTCCGACTCACTCTGGGTACCACCAGGCGTGCGACGCTTGTCGCGTCTCTGATTGGAACCTTGGTTTGGGGAGACCGCCCACATCTGTCTTCTGGGACCATCTGTAAATATTGCCTTGAGCATAATCTTGCTTGTGTTGCATGAATTTAGTACGTTTTCCATCTTCTAATGTCTTTTTATATTCGTTCACAGACTTAGTTACCTTGTCAACCAATGTCTTATACTCGTCAAGTGGCACACTCTGTTGTAATTCTTGCTTTGCCTTTTCCACTTCCACTTTATATCTGGCAATTTCCCTTTGTGCAAACTCGACAGTCCAGGTAATAAGGTCGAAAGAACATTTATTCAAAATGCTCTCAAATCTTTCACAATACTCTGGCTTGTCTGCAAACAAAGTTGGTCGTGTAGACATTCGTAGGCCCCTAGGAATCCGCTGTACTTCAAAGTATTCCGATAGGGTGACAGCATGTAATTGCAAAACCATCTGTTTCACACTGTCTTTCTACAAGCGTTTACTCGATCTCTCTTTTGGGGCAACATTAAGAAAGTCACTTGAGCCCAATACAGAGGAAAATACCATTTCTGCATCCTCCACTGATTATCCAAAAGTATTGGTACCCTTTGTTGTATTTAAATTTTCATTTGGCGCCATTATGGCTATTTAAACACTGTTATACTCATTAAATGTCAAGCTTGAGAAAGGACTTAGTGTTAGCCCGAAACGTTGCTTTACTGGTCCCTGTATGCAAAATAAAGGTTATTTTACTCACTACAGCTGGAGACTACTTTTCTATTTGGATTTATTTGGGCTTGGTAAGCCTTCTCCGCGCTCCTGTGAGTAGTGGGTGCTGTATTCAATTTGCTTATTTCAAGTATATACCTGACCACTGGAATGCTTGCACCACTATGACCTCTGAAAATTTAAATACAACAAAGGGTACCAATACTTTTGGATATTCAGTGGAGGATGCAGAAATGGTATTTTCCTCTGTATTGGGCTCAAGTGACTTTCTTAATGTTGCCCCAAAAGAGAGATCGAGTAAACGCTTGGAGAAAGACAGTGTGAAACAGATGGTTTTGCAATTACATGCTGTCACCCTATCGGAATACTTTAAAGTACAGCGGATTCCTAGGGGCCTACGGATGTCTACACGACCAACTTTGTTTGCAGACAAGCCAGAGTATTGTGAAAGATTTGAGAGCATTTTGAATAAATGTTCTTTCAACCTTATTACCTGGACTGTCGAGTTTGCACAAAGGGAAATTGCCAGATATAAAGTGGAAGTGGAAAAACAAGAATTACAACAGAGTGTGCCACTTGACGAGTATAAGAGTTTTGTTGACAAGATCACTAAGTTTGTGAATGAATATAAAAAGACATTAGAAGATGGAAAACGTACTAAATTCATGCGAGACGAGCAAGATTATGCTCAAGGCAATATTGACAGATGGTCCCAGAAGACAGATGTGGGCGGTCTCCCCAAACCAAGGTTCCAACGTCAGAGACGCGACAAGCGTCGCAGATCAGGTGATACCCAGAGTAAGTCGGAATCGTCAGTTTGTTTTTTGATGGAGGACTCAGACGCAGACACCGGAGGGGCGGCAGGAAGCACCGCAGGCATACAAATCCCGACTCAAGGAGCAAAGAAGGCCAGACAAACCCGGTGGAACAGCCAGGGCAGAGGCCGACATTTCAACTAATCACGGCACAACATATGGTGAGCAATTCAGCTAACTCACATGATCGGGTGACTTCTATTTCTTCAAGCGGAGATATACTTTTGCAAGAGGACTTTTTTGTTTCTTGTATCCCTACAGGTGATGTAACGGACTTTGTAGATAGAGGTTTATGTGCAGACCTAGTATATCCAGCAGTAATTCATAGAAATACTGGTGATATTGAAGATAATAAAGCTAATGATGCCAATATTGTACATAATATTTCAGGAGTTAATTTAACCAATGCTGAAATTTCTCTCCTTAATAAAGGGTTATCATATTGTCCTATCAATAAAGGGAATCTATTTCAAGTTAAACATGAATTACACACATTTTTTCGTACAATTAAATTGAAACTGTTTTTTGATAAAAAGTCCAAAACTCAAGATAAAGAAATAATTACAAATGTAAATGAAGACAGTAGGACTTAGAAATGCTAGTAAATTTAATCCTGTAACTACTGATAATGGTGCCAATACATTCTTTGATTTGGTACTTAGGGATGTTGAGCAACTATTCCAGAAATCCGACTTTATGTTTCAAAAGAGACTTATGGAATATAAGAATGACTCTGCATCTTTGAGTGCCCTTAAATCAAGAAAGGGATTGACTATAAAGGCAGCTGACAAAGGCGGCGCCTTAGTGGTAATGAATCAGGAGGCTTATGTATCTGAAATAGAACAACAACTTAGCGATACTACAGTTTATACTGTGATAGGATACGATCCCACACAAAAGATTCAGAATGAAAATGCTAGTATTTTGTGTCAAGCTGCGAAAAATTTATTAATTTTAAATGACCTGAATGAATTTCTAAATATTAAACCTCCTGTAAGACCGGTCATATATTGCTTGCCGAAAATTCACAAAAATGAACTTAAACCACCGGGTAGACCCATAGTGGCAGGTTCAGGGTCTATTTTTACTAATATTTCTGTTTTTTTGGACAGAATTTTGCAACCTTATGTAGTCAAATCCTCATCTTATATTCAAGACACTTATGATTTTCTGAAAAAACTTGAGCAGCTTGATTTACAAAGTAACAAAATAATTTTATTCACACTTGATGTGTCAAGTCTGTACACGTCTATTAAGCATACGAGTGGGATTGAGTCAGTAGCTAAAGTTCTAAGGTGTGATAATAAGTACAATTTTGCTCAAATACAATTTTTTTCTAAAATTGCTGGAAGTTATACTCTACATGAATTATTTCCTTTTTAAGGATGAGTTTTTCTTTCAGAAAAAAGGTACTGCCATGGGATCCAATGTCGCCCCAACCTATGCCAACATCTTCATGAACAATTTTGAAGAGCTATTTGTATATGAACATTTATTGTTTAAGAAATTTGGAGCCACGTGGTGGCGGTTCATTGACGATGTGCTTGGTATATGATATGGCGACATTGGATCCCTATTTGCCTTTATCGATGATCTTAATAGATCAGTTAATGGTATTAAATTTAGCTTGACATGGAATGAACAATCTATTCCATTTTTAGACACATGTATCTATAAAGGTGATCATGGCTTGAGGGCTGATATCTATTCTAAACCTACTGACAAAAATAACACTTTGTTATTTAACAGCTTTCATCCATCTTCCACCTTTAAAGCTATACCTAAAAGTCAGTTATTGCGAGTAGATCGTATTGTGTCTGACACTGATTTAAATTGACCCGATTGGAACAAATGTCAGAGAAATTTATACAAAGGGGTTACCCTGTTGATCTTGTACATAAGGAGAAGCAAAACATTATTTCTAGATCAAATAGTCCTGTGCCCAGTACAGTAAAGAAAGAAAGAAACAAAAGAGGTTGATTTTTGTGTCACAATACAACACTAGGAGTAGTCAAATAAATAAAATGATATGAAAATATTGGCATATCTTACAGCAGTGCCATCCTGACATTAAAGTATTCTCAGAGTTACCTATGCCAGCTTATAAAAGGAGCCCTAACATAAAATATCAGTTAGTCAGAGCAGATGTTTTAGTAGCAAATGTACTCAGAGAACTATAACTGGGAAGCGACGCACAGCGTGTATTCCTTGTCTCTCGTGTATCAATTGCAATTCTATGATTAAAGGCGATAGAATCTTTCATCCTTACACAGGCAGAAAATATACAATTAGGGAATATTTGACTTGCAGATCAGAGTTTATTATTTATGCCATTAAGTGACCATGTTTTTTATTATACATTGGACAATCGACTAGAGAGGCACGTGAGAGGATCTCTGAGCACAAGTCAAATATCAGGTGTGGTAAGGATGCTCCGGTCTCTTCACATTTTTTGCAAGTTGGGCACAATATCAGCCAACTTCGTTTTCAAATCATTGAACAAATTTGTATGCCCAGAAGAGGTGGAGATAGGGCGGCTTTACTAAATAAAAGGGAGGCCTTTTGGATTAATGAATTAAACACTCTGTGGCCTAAAGGGCTTAATAGAGAATGCAATTGGACCACGTTTAAAATTTTAAATTCGAGATTTTATATACTTTTTCAGATGGTTCTCTTTGATATTGTTTATTTATCTACTTTACCTATGTGTTTAAGATTCTGTTTTTTCTTTTCTTTTCTTTATTTATTTTTGCATTAGTATGGGTTATGTCTTAATGTTTATTAATTATTACTATGTATGAATTCAAAATTAACCCTTTAATATACGGAGTTTCCATTAAGTTGTTTTATTTTTATTTTTGACTTATTGGTGTATGTGGGAACCTATTTTTAGGATTTTCTTACATATACTAATTTTTAAGAAATGTATTGATTGTGTTTTTATGGATAGAATCTTTATAGATTAAATTTATAACATAATGAGTATTTACTAATATTTTTTGCAGAATATTTTCTACACTTTAATATTTATATGATATTATGTTTGTAATTTTTATAATTTCACATTTTATTATTTGATAGAATTGCTAGGCACTGTATCCTCTAGTATATACACTGTTAAATTTTGTAGCACATATTTTGTAACAAATTTGTTGTAGATAGAATCTTTTTTATATATGTAGTATGTATTTTTCACCATTAGATGGCGATATCAGTGCAATTATCACAATCATTTGGCACCATTATGGCTATTTTAACACTGTTATACTCATTAAATGTCAAGCTTGAGAAAGGGCTTAGTGTTAGTCCGAAACGTTGCTTTACTGGTCCCTGTATGCAAAATAAAGGTTATTTTACTCACCACACAGCTAGAGACTACTTTTCTATTTGAACTAGAGAGTAACATCATACTATTAAACTAGAGAGTAACATCACATTTTTAAACTAAAAAAATAACATCACAGTATTAAAATAGAGAGTAACATCATGGTATTAAAACAAATAGTAACATCACAGTATTAAACCAAAGAGTAACATACCAGTATTAAACCAAATAGTAACATCACAATATTAGACCAAAGAGCAACATCACAGTATTAAACCAAAGAGTAACATCATAGTATTAAACCAAAGAGTAACATCACAGTATTAAACTAAAGATTTACATCACAGTATTAAACTAGAGAGTAACATCACAGTATTAAACCAAAGAGAAGCATCACAGTATTAAAATAGAGAGTAGCAGCACAGTATTAAACCAAAGAGTGGCATCACAGTATTAAACTAGAGAGTAACATCACTGTATTAAACCAAAGAGTACCATCACAGTATAAACTAGAGTAACATCACAGTATTAGACTAAAGAATAACAGCACAGTATTAACCAAAGAGTAACATCACAGTATTAGACCAAAGAGTAGCATCACAGTGTTAACCAACGAATAGCATCACAGTATTAACCAAAGAGTAACATCACAGTATTAGACCAAAGAATAACATTACAGTATTAGACCAAAGAGTAACATCACAGTATTAAAATAGAGAGTAACATCATGGTATTAAACCAAATAGTAACATCACAGTATTAAACCAAAGAGTAACATACCAGTATTAAACCAAATAGTAACATCACAATATTAGACCAAAGAGCAACATCACAGTAT
Source organism: Bombina bombina (assembly GCF_027579735.1). Taxonomy (NCBI): domain Eukaryota; kingdom Metazoa; phylum Chordata; class Amphibia; order Anura; family Bombinatoridae; genus Bombina; species Bombina bombina. The sequence goes on along the minus strand of NC_069503.1, from coordinate 1,143,234,742 downwards.
TAAACCAAAGAGTAACATCATAGTATTAAACCAAAGAGTAACATCACAGCATTAAACTAAAGATTTACATCACAGTATTAAACTAGAGAGTAACATCACAGTATTAAACCAAAGAGAAGCATCACAGTATTAAAATAGAGAGTAGCATCACAGTATTAAACCAAAGAGTGGCATCACAGTATTAAACTAGAGAGTAACATCACTGTATTAAACCAAAGAGTACCATCACAGTATAAACTAGAGTAACATCACAGTATTAGACTAAAGAATAACAGCACAGTATTAACCAAAGAGTAACATTACAGTATTAGACCAAAGAGTAGCATCACAGTGTTAACCAAAGAATAGCATCACAGTATTAACCAAAGAGTAACATCACAGTATTAGACCAAAGAATAACATTACAGTATTAGACCAAAGAGTAACATCACAGTATTAGACCAAATAGTAACATCACAGTATTAAACTAAAGAGTAACATCACAGTATTAGACCAAATAGTAACATCACAGTATTAAACTAAAGAGTAACACCACAGTATTAAACTAAAGAGTGGCATCACAGTATTAAACAAAAGTGTAACATCACAGTATTAAATTAGAGAGTAACATCACAGTATTAAACCAAAGAGTAACATTACAGTATTAGACCAAAGAGTAACATCAAAGTATTAACCAAAGAGTAATATCACAGTATTAGACCAAAGAGTAACATCACAGTATTAGACCAAAAAGTAACATCACAGTGTTAACCAAAGAGTAGCATCACAATATTAGACCAAAGAGTAACATCACAGTATTAGACCAAAGAATAACATCACAGTATTAGACCAAAGAGTAACATCACAGTGTTAACCAAAGAGTAGCATCACAGTATTAACCAAAGAGTAACATTACAGTATTAGACCAAAGGGTAACATCACAGTATTAAACCAAAGAGTACCATCACAGTATAAACCAGAGTAACATCACAGTATTAGACTAAAGCATAACATCACAGTATTAACCAAAGAGTAACATCACTGTATTAGACCAAAGAGTAACATTACAGTGTTAACCAAAGAGTAACATCACAGTATTAGACCAAAGAGTAACATTATGGCTATTTAAACACTGTTATACTCATTAAATGTCAAGCTTGAGAAAGGGCTTAGTGTTAGCCCGAAACGTTGCTTTACTGGTCCCTGTATGCAAAATAAAGGTTATTTTACTCACCACAGCTGGAGACTACTTTTCAATTTGAACTAGAGAGTAACATCACATTTTTAAACTAAAAAATAACATCACAGTATTAAAATAGAGAGTAACATCATGGTATTAAACCAAATAGTAACATCACAGTATTAAACCAAAGAGTAACATACCAGTATTAAACCAAAGAGTAACATCATAGTATTAAACCAAAGAGTAACATCACAGTATTAAACTAAAGATTTACATCACAGTATTAAACTAGCGAGTAACATCACAGTATTAAACCAAAGAGTAGCATCACAGTATTAAACCAAAGAGTAACATCACAGTATTAAACTAGAGAGTAACATCACTGTATTAAACCAAAGAGTAACATTACAGTATTAAACCAGAGTGACAACACAGTATTAAACCAAAGAGTGGCATCACAGTATTAAACAAAAGTGTAACATCACAGTATTAAACTAGAGAGTAACATCACAGTATTAAACCAAAGAGTAACACTACAGTATTAAACTAGAGAGTAGCATCACAGTATTAAACCACAGAGTAACATCACAGTATTAAACTAGAGTAACATCACAGTATTAAACCAAAGAGTAACATCACAGTATTAACCAAAGAGTAACATCACAGTATTAGACCAAAGAGTAACATCACAGTGTTAACCAAAGAGTAGCATCACAGTATTAGACCAAAGAGTTACATCACAGTATTAAACTAGAGAGTAACATCACAGTATTAACCAAAGAGTAACATCACAGTATTAGACCAAAAGAGTAACATCACAGTATTAGACCAAAGAGTAACATCACAGTATTAAACTAAAGATTTACATCACAGTATTAAACTAAAGAGTTACATCACAGTATTAAACAAAAGTGTAACATCACAGTATTAAACCAAAGAGTAACATTACAGTATTAGACCAAAGAGTAACATCACAGTATTAACCAAAGAGTAACATCACAATATTAGACCAAAGAGTAACATCACAGTATTAGACCAAAAAGTAACATCACAGTGTTAACCAAAGAGTAGCATCACAGTATTAGATCAAAGAGTAGCATCACAGTATTAGACCAAAGAATAACATTACAGTATTAGACAAAAGAGTATTATCACAGTGTTAACCAAATAGTAGCATCACAGTATTAGACCAAAGAGAAGCATCACAGTATTAAAATAGAGAGTAGCGGCTGTTTATTTTTATGGTGGCACTTCCTGTGGGCGGAGCTAGACGGCGCACGAGGAATTGGCGTGCTGCCGTGAGGAGCTCCTGGAAATCAAGCCTGCCGCCTTGGTCCGTTGTTTGGAGTACCTGGTCTACTCCCTAGGACCCCCCCCCCCTCTTCGTGGGTGGGTTATTGCGGCGAAGTCTACCTTGGCTCACGGCGGCTCCTTAGCCGGAGCATCTGCCATATAACACTACGCAAAATTGACTTTCTTATGTCTTGCTACTAGAAACAATCTCCTTGAGGTGTACATCCTCGTAAATGCAGGGTATCTGCAAGAACGTTCCCTGTGATTGCCTCGCAAAGAATACCCTGAGGTGATCCTGAAATCTGAAACCGGGAATAAGCCGCACGGCGGCCGGGGGCGCTTTACCTCCTTTCTGTAGGGTTTCTTAAAGAGCGCCTTCCTCCATATAAAATAGTGTGTAAAGTTTACTGCCGGCGCTGAAAACGGGAATACCCCATACATCTGTGCCATATAACACCTGATTGTCGGCTGCAGTGGTGATACGTAATCATATGGGGACATAAGCTATTCAACAACCTGGCTTACCGGCAGGATGCGAGAGTCTCGCTAGACGGAAAAGGTAAAGTGGAGGATCAAGAGCCTGCCTATTCGGTGAGCAGCCCGGAAGCAGATTAGGCTGCACTACCCACTAACGGAGCCTGGGACCGGCACTTTTGTGTGGCTGTCTGGGGGCCGAAGCGGTGACATACCCGGGCTGAGTCAGTATCAGTCAGCGGTCCTCAAAAGCAAAAGGGCTCGATTTGCCACAAGAAGAAGAGAGAAAGGGAAAAAGGCAAAGAAACCCAAAGGAGGAAAATAAAATTACAAGGCAACCAAGAAGGAAGTATTGAAGCTGCCCGGATATAATTTGGGATAGCGGGAAGCTCTGCAGGTCTTGTTTTTGTTTCCCGGGCTGGGATAAGAAAGAGAAGCACGGAGGTGAAAGGAGGAAGAGAAGAGAAAGGAGAAGAGGGAAGATTAGAGAATAATCCAAGCGATTTTCATACAGGCCTCACCTGAAGCAAAGTGCAAGTACTTTTCTCCTCTCTCTCGTTTATTTTTTTTTTCCCTTTTGCTTGGTTCCCCTCCTTAAAAACTGACTTACACACCGCTTCAAACAGCTCAAGAAGAGGCCTCTATACTTAAATATGTTTGTTGCCCCTTGGGCCAATATTTAACATTTAAATCCCCCGCTGCAGACAAAGAGCAGTTGACACTAAATATGCTTTAGAGTGAATCAGTACGTGTGATATGCATTTTTGTTTTTTTTTTGCTTTTCCAAAAACAGGTCAAGCTAACTTGGTTTTTTTTTTTTTCTCTTTGGTTTCTGTGTTGTTTTTTGTTGTTTTTTTTCTCTCCCTTGCATTTTGTTCTCAATTTTTATTATATATTGTATATATGGAAGTTGTACTGAGATCAAGTAATACTGTGGTTAAGAAATGATATTACTGGTCAAATATAAACAACAGCTCTAGGGCTTAGATATAATACTGAGATTCTATCTAACTTAATATAGGAGCCTATATTCTGCTTATTAGAAAGTTAAGCAATTTGTCTTCTATCTGTAGCTAATAGGTATTTTAAATTCTGTGTCTAGATTATGATCTCTGTTTTTGGTTTTACATGTATTAGCAGAGTTATTTAATTGCTAGAAAACTATTATACAGACAGACTTATTTTTAGAACTCTGAAATTATTATCTCCCTGGGCATAAGGATTTTTTTTTTTCTTTTTTTCTTAGAGTGTGTTATTTATCATGGGCTAACAAGCTTTGCACAAGACTTGGTCTAATGATTATCTGCTTATTTAAAGGTTTGATAATATTATCTAAATATCAATATTCATAGTAGGGGACAGGCATATTACTCAGAGCTAGAAGTAATTTTCGCATTAGGCAAAGGTCCTCTCTATTTTCAAGCCAGACAGGCATCTCCCTCTCTTTAGTTAATAATTGTGCACAACATTTTCTTTTGTGTCAGATCTAGTCACTTACACTAATCCTACCACAGTGCATCTTAACTTAGCACCCCCCCTTTTTTTTTTTCTCCCCTTTCTTCTTCCAATTTTGTCACTCACACTAATTTCACCACAGCTCACCTTCACTTAGCACTTCCCCCCCTTTTCTTTTCTTTTTTTTTTTCTTTTTTTTCACACTAGTTTCACCATATCATAGAATTTTTTTTTTTATTTTTTTTTTTTTTTCTATTTTTTTTTCCTCCACATGGAAAGATTTCTTTCCCCTCAAAACACTACTTCACACATTATGCCACCCAAAATTAGAAAACCACGCACATCTGATGTAACTAATGAGACTCCAAGTGAGGGAGCAAATTTAAAAACAGATCTTCAACCATTAGTCACTCAGCTTTCTGATATCTTTTTGCCCCAGTTCGAACATCTTAAAAGCCAGATGTCTAGTATATCAGTGGAATTAAGACAATTTGCTAACAGACTTACAGAGGCAGAAGTTAGAATCTCAGCTGTAGAAGACATCTCTAATAATCACTCATTTAAATTTGCAGAGCAGGAAAAAAAAATAAAAGCTATGTCTGCCAAATTAGAAGATCTTGAAGACCGCTCTAGGCGGAATAACCTAAAAATAATAGGCATCCCTGAGACAGAAGTTTTTAAAGATCTTCTTCAGTTCACCACAAATACCCTCCCCAAAGTGTTAGGTATAGAACCTAGTAATCTTCCATTAGCAGTGGAAAGAGCTCATCTGCTGGGATCCCCTAGAGTGGGAGCCGACGGGAAAAACAGCTCCAGACCAATCCTCGTCAAATTTTTACATTTTCAGGACAAAATAGAGAGTAGCATCACAGTATTAGACCAAAGAATAACATTACAGTATTAGACAAAAGAGTACTATCACAGTGTTAACCAAATAGTAGCATCACAGTATTAGACCAAAGAGAAGCATCACAGTATTAAAATAGAGAGTAGCATCACAGTATTAAACCAAAGAGTGGCATCACAGTATTAAACTAGAGAGTAACATCACTGTATTAAACCAAAGAGTACCATCACAGTATAAACTAGAGTAACATCACAGTATTAGACTAAAGAATAACAGCACAGTATTAACCAAAGAGTAACATCACAGTATTAGACCAAAGAGTAGCATCACAGTGTTAACCAAAGAATAGCATCACAGTATTAACCAAAGAGTAACATCACAGTATTAGACCAAAGAATAACATTACAGTATTAGACTAAAGAGTAACATCACAGTATTAGACCAAATAGTAACATCACAGTATTAAACTAAAGAGTAACATCACAGTATTAGACCAAATAGTAACATCACAGTATTAAACTAAAGAGTAACATCACAGTATTAAACTAAAGAGTGGCATCACAGTATTAAACAAAAGTGTAACATCACAGTATTAAATTAGAGAGTAACATCACAGTATTAAACCAAAGAGTAACATTACAGTATTAGACCAAAGAGTAATATCACAGTATTAACCAAAGAGTAATATCACAGTATTAAACTAGCGAGTAACATCACAGTATTAAACCAAAGAGTAGCATCACAGTATTAAACCAAAGAGTAACATCACAGTATTAAACTAGAGAGTAACATCACTGTATTAAACCAAAGAGTAACATTACAGTATTAAACCAGAGTGACAACACAGTATTAAACCAAAGAGTGGCATCACAGTATTAAACAAAAGTGTAACATCACAGTATTAAACTAGAGAGTAACATCACAGTATTAAACCAAAGAGTAACACCACAGTATTAAACTAGAGTAACATCACAGTATTAAACCAAAGAGTAACATCACAGTATTAACCAAAGAGTAACATCACAGTATTAGACCAAAGAGTAACATCACAGTGTTAACCAAAGAGTAGCATCACAGTATTAGACCAAAGAGTAACATCACAGTATTAACCAAAGAGTAACATCACAGTATTAGACCAAAAGAGTAACATCACAGTATTAGACCAAAGAGTAACATCACAGTATTAAACTAAAGATTTACATCACAGTATTAAACTAAAGAGTTACATCACAGTATTAAACAAAAGTGTAACATCACAGTATTAAATTAGAGAGTAACATCACAGTATTAAACCAAAGAGTAACATTACAGTATTAGACCAAAGAGTAACATCACAGTATTAACCAAAGAGTAACATCACAATATTAGACCAAAGAGTAACATCACAGTATTAGACCAAAAAGTAACATCACAGTGTTAACCAAAGAGTAGCATCACAGTATTAGACCAAAGAGTAGCATCACAGTATTAGACCAAAGAATAACATTACAGTATTAGACAAAAGAGTATTATCACAGTGTTAACCAAATAGTAGCATCACAGTATTAGACCAAAGAGAAGCATCACAGTATTAAAACAGAGAGAGTAGCATCACAGTATTAGACCAAAGAATAACATTACAGTATTAGACAAAAGAGTATTATCACAGTGTTAACCAAATAGTAGCATCACAGTATTAGACCAAAGAGAAGCATCACAGTATTAAAATAGAGAGTAGCATCACAGTATTAAACCAAAGAGTGGCATCACAGTATTAAACTAGAGAGTAACATCACTGTATTAAACCAAAGAGTACCATCACAGTATAAACTAGAGTAACATCACAGTATTAGACTAAAGAATAACAGCACAGTATTAACCAAAGAGTAACATCACAGTATTAGACCAAAGAGTAGCATCACAGTGTTAACCAAAGAATAGCATCACAGTATTAACCAAAGAGTAACATCACAGTATTAGACCAAAGAATAACATTACAGTATTAGACTAAAGAGTAACATCACAGTATTAGACCAAATAGTAACATCACAGTATTAAACTAAAGAGTAACATCACAGTATTAGACCAAATAGTAACATCACAGTATTAAACTAAAGAGTAACATCACAGTATTAAACTAAAGAGTGGCATCACAGTATTAAACACAAGTGTAACATCACAGTATTAAATTAGAGAGTAACATCACAGTATTAAACCAAAGAGTAACATTACAGTATTAGACCAAAGAGTAATATCACAGTATTAACCAAAGAGTAATATCACAGTATTAGACCAAAGAGTAACATCACAGTATTAGACCAAAAAGTAACATCACAGTGTTAACCAAAGAGTAGCATCACAATATTAGACCAAAGAGTAACATCACAGTATTAGACCAAAGAATAACATCACAGTATTAGACCAAAGAGTAACATCACAGTGTTAACCAAAGAGTAGCATGACAGTATTAACCAAAGAGTAACATTACAGTATTAGACCAAAGGGTAACATCACAGTATTAAACCAAAGAGTACCATCACAGTATAAACCAGAGTAACCACAGTATTAGACTAAAGAATAACATCACAGTATTAACCAAATAGTAACATCACTGTATTAGACCAAAGAGTAACATCACAGTGTTAACCATAGAGTAACATCACAGTATTAGACCAAAGAGTAACATTATGGCTATTTAAACACTGTTATACTCATTAAATGTCAAGCTTGAGAAAGGGCTTAGTGTTAGCCCGAAACGTTGCTTTACTGGTCCCTGTATGCAAAATAAAGGTTATTTTACTCACCACAGCTGGAGACTACTTTTCAATTTGAACTAGAGAGTAACATCACATTTTTAAACTAAAAAATAACATCACAGTATTAAAATAGAGAGTAACATCATGGTATTAAACCAAATAGTAACATCACAGTATTAAACCAAAGAGTAACATAAACCAAAGAGTAACATCACAGTATTAAACTAAAGATTTACATCACAGTATTAAACTAGCGAGTAACATCACAGTATTAAACCAAAGAGTAGCATCACAGTATTAAACCAAAGAGTAACATCAAAGTATTAAACTAGAGAGTAACATCACTGTATTAAACCAAAGAGTAACATCACAGTATTAAACCAGAGTAACAACACAGTATTAAACCAAAGAGTGGCATCACAGTATTAAACAAAAGTGTAACATCACAGTATTAAACTAGAGAGTAACATCACAGTATTAAACCAAAGAGTAACACCACAGTATTAAACTAGAGAGTAGCATCACAGTATTAAACCACAGAGTAACATCACAGTATTAAACTAGAGTAACATCACAGTATTAAACCAAAGAGTAACATCACAGTATTAACCAAAGAGTAACATCACAGTATTAGACCAAAGAGTAACATCACAGTGTTAACCAAAGAGTAGCATCACAGTATTAGACCAAAGAGTAACATCACAGTATTAGACCAAAAGAGTAACATCACAGTATTAGACCAAAGAGTAACATCACAGTATTAAACTAAAGATTTACATCACAGTATTAAACTAAAGAGTTACATCACAGTATTAAACAAAAGTGTAACATCACAGTATTAAATTAGAGAGTAACATCACAGTATTAAACCAAAGAGTAACATTACAGTATTAGACCAAAGAGTAACATCACAGTATTAACCAAAGAGTAACATCACAATATTAGACCAAAGAGTAACATCACAGTATTAGACCAAAAAGTAACACCACAGTGTTAACCAAAGAGTAGCATCACAGTATTAGACCAAAGAGTAGCATCACAGTATTAGACCAAAGAATAACATTACAGTATTAGACAAAAGAGTATTATCACAGTGTTAACCAAATAGTAGCATCACAGTATTAGACCAAAGAGAAGCATCACAGTATTAAAACAGAGAGAGTAGCATCACAGTATTAGACCAAAGAATAACATTACAGTATTAGACAAAAGAGTATTATCACAGTGTTAACCAAATAGTAGCATCACAGTATTAGACCAAAGAGAAGCATCACAGTATTAAAATAGAGAGTAGCATCACAGTATTAAACCAAAGAGTGGCATCACAGTATTAAACTAGAGAGTAACATCACTGTATTAAACCAAAGAGTACCATCACAGTATAAACTAGAGTAACATCACAGTATTAGACTAAAGAATAACAGCACAGTATTAACCAAAGAGTAACATCACAGTATTAGACCAAAGAGTAGCATCACAGTGTTAACCAAAGAATAGCATCACAGTATTAACCAAAGAGTAACATCACAGTATTAGACCAAAGAATAACATTACAGTATTAGACTAAAGAGTAACATCACAGTATTAGACCAAATAGTAACATCACAGTATTAAACTAAAGAGTAACATCACAGTATTAGACCAAATAGTAACATCACAGTATTAAACTAAAGAGTAACATCACAGTATTAAACTAAAGAGTGGCATCACAGTATTAAACAAAAGTGTAACATCACAGTATTAAATTAGAGAGTAACATCACAGTATTAAACCAAAGAGTAACATTACAGTATTAGACCAAAGAGTAATATCACAGTATTAGACCAAAGAGTAACATCACAGTATTAGACCAAAAAGTAACATCACAGTGTTAACCAAAGAGTAGCATCACAATATTAGACCAAAGAGTAACATCACAGTATTAGACCAAAGAATAACATCACAGTATTAGACCAAAGAGTAACATCACAGTGTTAACCAAAGAGTAGCATGACAGTATTAACCAAAGAGTAACATTACAGTATTAGACCAAAGGGTAACATCACAGTATAAACCAGAGTAACCACAGTATTAGACTAAAGAATAACATCACAGTATTAACCAAAGAGTAACATCACTGTATTAGACCAAAGAGTAACATCACAGTGTTAACCATAGAGTAACATCACAGTATTAGACCAAAGAGTAACATTATGGCTATTTAAACACTGTTATACTCATTAAATGTCAAGCTTGAGAAAGGGCTTAGTGTTAGCCCGAAACGTTGCTTTACTGGTCCCTGTATGCAAAATAAAGGTTATTTTACTCACCACAGCTGGAGACTACTTTTCAATTTGAACTAGAGAGTAACATCACATTTTTAAACTAAAAAATAACATCACAGTATTAAAATAGAGAGTAACATCATGGTATTAAACCAAATAGTAACATCACAGTATTAAACCAAAGAGTAACATAAACCAAAGAGTAACATCACAGTATTAAACTAAAGATTTACATCACAGTATTAAACTAGCGAGTAACATCACAGTATTAAACCAAAGAGTAGCATCACAGTATTAAACCAAAGAGTAACATCAAAGTATTAAACTAGAGAGTAACATCACTGTATTAAACCAAAGAGTAACATCACAGTATTAAACCAGAGTAACAACACAGTATTAAACCAAAGAGTGGCATCACAGTATTAAACAAAAGTGTAACATCACAGTATTAAACTAGAGAGTAACATCACAGTATTAAACCAAAGAGTAACACCACAGTATTAAACTAGAGAGTAGCATCACAGTATTAAACTACAGAGTAACATCACAGTATTAAACTAGAGTAACATCACAGTATTAAACCAAAGAGTAACATTACAGTATTAACCAAAGAGTAACATCACAGTATTAGACCAAAGAGTAACATCACAGTGTTAACCAAAGAGTAGCATCACAGTATTAGACCAAAGAGTAACATCACAGTATTAACCAAAGAGTAACATCACAGTATTAGACCAAAAGAGTAACATCACAGTATTAGACCAAAGAGTAACATCACAGTATTAAACTAAAGAGTTACATCACAGTATTAAACTAAAGAGTTACATCACAGTATTAAAGAAAAGTGTAACATCACAGTATTAAATTAGAGAGTAACATCACAATATTAAACCAAAGAGTAACATTACAGTATTAGACCAAAGAGTAACATCACAGTATTAACCAAAGAGTAACATCACAATATTAGACCAAATAGTAACATCACAGTATTAGACCAAAAAGTAACATCACAGTGTTAACCAAAGAGTAGCATCACAGTATTAGACCAAAGAGTAGCATCACAGTATTAGACCAAAGAATAACATTACAGTATTAGACAAAAGAGTATTATCACAGTGTTAACCAAATAGTAGCATCACAGTATTAGACCAAAGAGTAACATCACAGTATTAGACCAAAGAGTAACATCACAGTATTAGACCAAAGAGTAGCATCACAGTATTAACCAAAGAAGAGCATCACAGTATTAGACCAAAGAGTAACATCACAGTATTAACCAAAGAGTAACATCACAATATTAGACCAAAGAGCAACATCGCAGTATTAAATCAAAGAGTAACATCACAGTATTAAACTAAAGATTTACATCACAGTATTAAACTGGAGAGTAACATCACAGTATTAAACCAAAGAGTAGCATCACAGTATTAAACCAAAGAGTAACATCACAGTATTAAACCACAGAGTAACAACACAGTATTAAAATAGAGAGTAGCATCACCGTATTAAACCAAAGAGTGGCATCACAGTATTAAATGAAAGTTTAACATCACAGTATTAAACTAGAGAGTAACATCACAGTATTAAACCAAAGAGTAACATCACAGTATTAACCAAAGAGTAACATCATAGTATTAGACCAAAGAGTAACATCACAGTGTTAACCAAAGAGTAGCATCACAGTATTAGACCAAAGAGTAACATTACAGTATTAGACCAAAGAGTAACATCACATTATTACACCAAATGGTAACATCACAGTATTAAACTAAAGAGTAACATCACAGTATTAAACTACGCCTAGATTAAGAGTTCTGCGTTAGCCGTCCAAACCAGCGTTAGGGGGTCCTAACGCTGGTTTTTACCGCCCGCTGGTATTTAGAGTCAGTCAGGAAAGGGTCTAACGCTCACTTTCCAGCCGCGACTTTTCCATACCGCTGATCCCCCTACGCCAATTGTGTATCCTATCTTTTCAATGGGATCTTTCTAACGCCGGTATTTAGAGTCTTGGCTGAAGTGAGCGTTAGAAATCTAACGACAAGACTCCAGCCGCAGAGAAAAGCCAGGAGTTAAGAGCTTTTTGGGCTAACGCCGGTTCATAAAGCTCTTAACTACTGTGCTCTAAAGTACACTAACACCCATAAACTACCTATGAACCCCTAAACCGAGGCCCCCCCACATCGCCGCCACTCTATTAAATTTTTTTTAACCCCTAATCTGACAACCGCACACCGTCGCAACCTACATTATCCCTATGTACCCCTAATCTGCTGCCCCTAACACAGCCAACACCTACATAATATTTATTAACCCCTAATCTGCCCCCCCAACGTTGCCGCTACCTTACCTACAATTATTAACCCCTAATCTGCCTACCGGACCTCACCGCTACTATAATAAAGTTATGAATCCCTAATCTGCTGCCCCTAACACCGCCGACACCTACATAATATTTATTAACCCCTAATCTGCCCCCCCAACGTTGCTGCTACCTTACCTACAATTATTAACCCCTAATCTGCCGACCGGACCTCACCGCTACTATAATAAATGTATTAACCCCTAAAGCTAAGTCTAACCCTAACACCCCCCTAAGTTAAATATAATTTTTATCTAACAAAATAAAATAAATCTTATTAAATAAATTATTCCTATTTAAAGCTAAATACTTACCTGTAAAATAAACCCTAATATAGCTACAATATAAATAATAATTATATTGTAGCTATTTTAGGATTAATATATATAATATATATATAATAAAGTTATTAACCCTTAAACCTAACTCTAACCCTAACCCTAACACCCCCCTAACATAAATATAATTTAAATGAAACGAAATAACATTCCTAAAATTAACTAAATTATTCCTATTTTAAACTAAATACTTACCTATAAAATAAACTCTAATATAGCTACAATATAAATAATAATTACATTGTAGCTATTTTAGGATTTATATTTATTTTACAGGCAACTTTGTATTTATTTTAACCAGGTACAATACCCATTAAATAGTTAATAACTAATTAATAGCTACCTAGTTAAAATAAATAAAAAATTACCTGTAAAATAAATCCTAACCTAAGTTACAATTAAACCTAACACTACACTATCAATAAATAAATTAAATAAACTATCTACAATTATCTACAATTAAATACAAATAAATACACTAACTAAAGTACAAAAAATAAAAAAAGAACTAAGTTACAAAAAATAAAAAAATAATTTACAAACATTATAAAAATATTACAACAATTTTAAGCTAATTACACCTACTCTAAGCCCCCTAATAAAATAACAAAGCCCCCCAAAATAAAAAAATGCCCTACCCTATTCTAAAATAAAAATTGTAAAGCTCTTTTACCTTACCAGCCCTTAAAAGAATTCTGCTCTTTTGCCTGTAAAAAAAACCCATACAATACCCCCCCCAACATTACAACCCACCACCCACATACCCCTAATCTAACCCAAACCCCCCTTAAATAAACCTATCACTAAGCCCCTGAAGATCTTCCTACCTTATCTTCACCACGCCGGGTATCACCGATCCGTCCAGAAGAGGCTCCGAAGTCTTCATCCTATCCGGGCGATGTCTTCATCCAAGCGGGGGCTGAAGAGGTCCATCATCCGGCTGAAGTCTTCATCCAAGCGGGGGCTGAAGAGGTCCATCATCCGGCTGAAGTCTTCATCCAAGCGGGGGCTGAAGAGGTCCATCATCCGGCTGAAGTCTTCATCCAAGCGGGGGCTGAAGAGGTCCATCATCTGGCTGAAGTCTTCTATCAAGCGGCATCTTCAATCTTCTTTCTTCCGGCTCCATCTTCATCCTGCCAACGCGGAACATCCTTCTTCACCGACGAACTCCCGACGAATGAAGGTTCCTTTAAGGGACGTCATCCAAGATGGCGTCCCACGAATTCCGATTGGCTGATAGGATTCTATCAGCCAATCGGAATTAAGGTAGGAAAATTCTGATTGGCTGATGGAATCAGCCAATCAGATTGAAGTTCAATCTGATTGGCTGATCCAATCAGCCAATCAGATTGAGCTCGCATTCTATTGGCTGTTCCGTAACTAGATAGTAAAATCACAGTATTAAACTAGTCAGTAACATCACTGTTTTAAACTAAATAGTAACATCACAGTATTAAACTAGAGAGTAACATCACAGTATTAAACGAAATAGTAACATCACAGTATTAGACTAAAGAATAACATCACAGTATTAACCAAAGAGTAACATTACAGTATTAGACCAAAGAGTAACATCACAGTATTAGACCAAACAGTAACATCACAGTATTAAACTAGAGAGTAGCATCACAGTATTAAACCAAAAAGTGGCATCACAGTATTAAACGAAAGTGTAACATCACTGTATTAAACTAGAGAGTAACATCACAGTATTAAACCAAAGAGTAACATTACAGTATTAGACCAAAGAGTAACATCACATTATTAGACCAAAGAGTAACATCATAGTGTTAACCAAAGAGTAGCATCACAGTATTAGACCAAAGAGTAAAATCCCCGTATTAAACTAAATAGTAAAATCACAGTATTAAACTAGAGTAACATCACAGTATTAAACTAGAGAGTAACATCACTGTATTAAACTAAATAGTAACATCACAGTATTAAACTAGAGAGTAACATCACAGTATTAAACTAAATAGTAACATCACAGTATTAAACTAGAGAGTAACATCACAGTATTAAACTAGAGAGTAACATCACAGTATTAAACTAGAGAATAACATCAAAGTATTAAACTAGAGTGTAACATCACAGTATTCAACTAGACAGTAACATCACTGTATTAAACTAGTGTTAGTACATCTCAGGAGTGTTCTCCAACATGTTATATTTTAGGTTACGATATTATTTATATTGATCTCAGCAGTAACCTTCAATGTGTTATGTATTAGACATGTGCGTTTCGTTTCGGCTGAATTTCGTTTTCGGATGCATCCGAATTTCCGAATCGATACCATAACTAACTTCCAGAAAATTCCGAAAATGAATAAATCAGTTGCCGATTTTTCGGATCCATTTTTCATATTCAGAATTTTTCATTGTTCTAATCTAAACCGCAGTTCTCTGACATCACCGACACTAAGTCACTAAATAAAACTATTAACCCCTAAACAGCTGTTCCCCGACATCGCCGACAACAGCTAAATCACCAAATAAAGCTATTAACCCCTAAACCGCCGTTCCCCAACATTGGCGACACTAACTGAACCTATTAACCCCTAAACCGCCATTCCCAAACATCGCCAACACTAATTAAACCTATTAACCCCTAAACCGCAGTTCCCCGACATCGCTGACACTAACTGAAACACTAAATAAACCTATTAACCCCTAAATCACCATTCCCAAACATCACCAACACTAACTAAACCTATTAATCCCTAAACCGCCGTTCCCAAACATCGCCAACACTAAATAAACCTATTTATCCCTAAACCACATCGCAACAAGCTAAATTAAACTATTAACCCCTAAACCTAATACCTCCTAACTTTAACATAATTAAAATAGACCTAAATTAAAGTTACAATTATTAACTAACTTCCTATTTAAAAATAAATACAAACTTACCTGTGAAATAAAAATAAAACCTAACATTACTAAAAATAAAAAAAATAAACTTACTAAAAATAAAAAAACTAACGGCTAGATCACGAGTTTTGCGTTATAGTGAAAAAGCAGCGTTAGGTTAGAACGCTGCTTTTTCACTACCACTGGTATTACGAGTCTTGCAGATTTAGGGGCACCGCACACTTTTTTGGCCTTACCACAAATCGACTTAAGCAATTTGCGTACGTATAGTCTATTTTCAATGGGACTTCCATAGCGCCGGTTATACTAGTTTGTCCTGGGAGGCCAAAAAGTGAGAGGTACACCCTATCCCGTCAAGATTTGTACCGCATTTTAAAGTCAGTAGTTATGAGTTTTACACTACAAAGCCGTAGCATAAAACTCATAACTAAGTGCTAAAAAGTACACTAACACCCATAAACTACCTATTAACCCCAAACCGAGGCCCTCCTGCATCGCAAACACTATAATAAAAATATTAACCCCTAATCTGCTGCTCCCGACATCACCGCCACTATAATAAACATATTAACCTCTAAACCGCCGCACTCCCGCCTCGGAAACATTAGTTAAATATTATTAACCCCTAATCTGCCGCCACTAACATTGCCGCCACCTACCTACATTTATTAACCCCTAATCTGCCACCCCCAACGTCACCGCCACTATATTATATTTATTAACCCCTAAACCTAAGTCTAACCCTAACACCCCCTAACTTAAATATAATTAAAATAAATATAAATAAAACCTACAATTATTACCTAAATTATTCCTATTTAAAACTAAATACTTACCTGTAAAATAAACCCTAAGCTAGCTACAATATAACTATTAGTTACATTGTAGCTAAATAGGTTTTATTTTTATTTTACAGGCAAGTTTGTATTTATTTTAACTAGGTAGAAAAGTTACTAAATAGTTATTAACTATTTACTAACTACCTAGCTAAAATAAATACAAATTGACCTGTAAAATAAAACCTAACATGTCTTACAATAACACCTAACCTAACACTACAATTAAATAAATTCCCTAAATTAAATACAATTAACTAAATTCAATAAAATTAGCTAAATTACAAAAAACCCCCACTAAATTACAGAAAATAAAAAACAAATTACAAGATCTTTAAACTAATTACACCTAATCTAATAACCCTATCAAAATAAAAATCTCAACCAAAATAATAAAAACCCCTAGCCTAAACTAAACTACCAATAGCCCTTAAAAGGGCCTTTTGTGGGGCATTGCTCCAAAGAAATCAGCTTTTTTACCTGTAAATTGTTTTACAAACAACCCCCCAACAGTAAAACCCACCACCCACACAACCAACCCTCCAAATAAAACCCTAATTAAAAAAAACTAAGCTCCCCATTGCCCTGAAAAGGGCATTTTCAATGGGCATTGCCCTTAAAAGGGCATTTAGCTCTATTGCTGCCCAAAGCCCTAACCTAAAAATAAAACCCACCCAGTAAACCCTTAAAAAAACCTAACACTAACCGCCTGAAGATCCACTTACAGTTTTGAAGATCCGATATCCATCCTCAATGAAGCCGGGAGAAGTCCTCATCAAAGCGGCAAGAAGTCCTCAACGAAGCCGGGAGAAGTCTTCATCCAAGCCGGGAGAAGTGGTCCTCCAGACGGGCAGAAGTCTTCATCCACACGGCATCTTCTATCTTCATTCATCCGGCTCGGAGCGGGTCCATCTTCAAGACATCAGGCACGGAGCATCCTCTTCCAACAACGACTACCCGACAAATGAAGGTACCTTTAAGTGATGTCATCCAAGATGGCGTGCCTTAGATTCCGATTGGCTGATAGAATTCTATCAGCCAATTGGAATCAAGGTTGAAAAAATACTATTGGCTGATGCAATCAGCCAATAGGATTGAACTTTAATCCTATTGGATGATCCAATCAGCCAATAGGATTGAGCTTTAATCCTATTGGCTGATCCAATCAGCCAATAGGATTGAGCTAGCATTCTATTGGCTGTTCCAATCAGCCAATAGAATGCAAGCTCAATCCTATTAGCTGATTGCATCAGCCAATAGGATTTTTTAAACATTAATTCCGATTGGCTGATAGAATTCTATCAGCCAATCGGAATCTAAGGGACGCCATCTTGGATGACGTCACTTAAAGGTACCTTCATTCGTCAGGTAGTCGTCGTTAGAAGAAGATGCTCCACGCCGGATGGATGAAGATAGAAGATGCCGTCTGGATGAAGACTTCTGCCCATCTGGAGGACCACTTCTCCCGGCTTCGATGAAGACTTCTCCCGGCTTCGTTGAGGACTTCTTGCCGCTTCGATAAGAACTTCTCCCGGCTTCGTGGAGGATGGATGTTGGATCTTCAAAACTGTAAGTGCATCTTCAGGGGGTTAGTGTTAGGTTTTTTTAAGGGTTTATTGGATGGGTTTTATTTTTAGGTTAGGGCTTTGGGCAGCAATAGAGTTGGGCAGCAATTGGTTGTGTGGGTGGTGGTGGGGGTTATTTGTAAAAAAAATTACAGGTAAAAGAGCCAATTTCTTTGGGGCAATGCCCCGCAAAAGGCCCTTTTAAGGGCTATTGGTAGTTTAGTTTAGGCTAGGGGTTTTTATTATTTTGGGTGGGCTTTTTTTATTTTGATAGGGCTATTAGATTAGGTGTAACTAGTTTAAAGATCTTGTAATTTGTTTTTTATTTTCTGTAATTTAGTGTTTGTTTGTTTGTTTTTGTAATTTAGCTAATTTTATTGAATTTAGTTAATTGTATTTAATTTAGGGAATTTATTTAATTGTAGGGTTAAGTTAGGTATTATTGTAAGACAGGTTAGGTTTTATTTTACAGGTCAATTTGTATTTATTTTAGCTAGGTAGTTAGTAAATAGTTAATAACTATTTAGTAACTATTCTACCTAGTTAAAATAAATACAAACTTGCCTGTAAAATGTAACTATTAGTTATATTGTAGCTAGTTTAGGGTTTATTTTACAGGTAAGTATTTAGTTTTAAATAGGAATAATTTAGGTAATAATTGTTGGTTTTATTTATATTTATTTTAATTATATTTAAGTTAGGGGGTGTTAGGGTTAGACTTAGGTTTAGGGGTTAATAAATATAATATAGTGGCGGTGACGTTGGGGGCGGCAGATTAGGGGTTAATAAATGTAGGTATGTGGCGGTGATGTTAGGGGCGGCAGATTAGGGGTTAATAATATTTGACTAGTGTTTGCGATGCGGGAGTACGGCGGTTTAGGGGTTAATAGGTTTATTATAGTGGCGGCGACGTTGGGGCGGCAGATTGGGGTTAATAACATTATGTAGGTGTCGGCGTTGTTGTGGGCAGCAGATTAGGGGTTAATAAATATAATGTAGGTGGTAGCGATGTCCGGAGTGGCAGATTATGGGTTAATAAGCATAATGTCGGTGTCAGCGATGTCGGGGGTGGCAGATTAGGGGTTAATAAGTGTAAGGTTAGGGGTGTTTAGACTCGGTTTATGTTAGGGTGTTAGGTGTAAACATAAAATGTGTTTCCCCATAGGAATCAATTGGGCTGCGTTACTGAGCTTTACACTGCTTTATTGCAGGTGTTAGACTTTTTGTCAGCCGGCTCTCCCCATTGATGTCTATGGGGAAATCGTGCACGAGCACGTATGACCAGCTCACCGCTGACTTAAGCGGCGCAGGTATTGGAGTGCAGAATTTTAACGTTGGGTTTGTAAAAACCTGTAATACCAGCGCTGTAGGAAAGTGAGTGGTGAGAATAAAGTTCAAGTTAGCGCCGCACCCCTCATAACACAAAATTTATAATCTAGCCTAATGATTACTAAAAAAATAAAAATACCATTACAAAAAATAAAAAAATACCATTACAAAAAACAACAAACAAAATTATCCAAATTAATAAAAATTATTCCTATTCTAATATCCTGTTTTAAAAAAACAAAACCCACCCCAAAATAAAAAATCCTAATCTATAATAAACTACCAAGGGCCCTTAAAAGGTGCTTTTGTAGGGCATTGCCCTAAAGTTAACAGCTCTTTTGCAAACAAATAAAAACAAACACCCTCTAACATTACAAACCCCATTCAGCTCTTTTTTTGGCCATTAATAAAAAAAAAAGCCCTAATCTAGAAAAAAACACCCCAAAATAACAAAAAAAAACTAACACTAAGCTCAGAATCAGTACTCACAGTTGCTGAAGTCCGGCGAAAGATCTTTATCCCAGCGGCGAAGCATCTTCATCCAGGCGGCTCCATCTGTATTCATCGCGGGACTGGCATCTTCTATCTTCATCCCAGTGGAGGAGGAGCAGTCGTTGGATGCACGGAGGCGGAGGTCCAGGCGGAGGTCCATCGGTCCAACGTGGAGGTCCTCTATATGTGATCGTCCGCCACACACTAAGGATTCAATGCAAGGTACCCCTTTTATATTGGGGTACCGTTGCATTCCTATTGGTTGAAAAATTTAAATCATCCAATAGCAATGAGAGCTGCTTAAATCCTATTGGCTGATTTGAACAGCCAATAGGATTTAAGCAGCTCTCATTCCTATTAGCTGATTTGAATTTCCAAAATCAAATCCACCAATAGGAATGCAAGGGATGCCATTTTGAAAAGGCTCCCTTGCATTGAAGATTCAGTATATGGCGGCGACCGTATGAAGAGGATGCTCCACACCGGATGTCTTCAGGATGGACCCGCTCCGCGCTGCCAGGATGAAGATAGAAGAAGCCGCTGGGATGAAGACAAAAGTCGCGGCCTGGATTGATGAAGACCTTGCCGTCTGGATGAAGACCTCTCGCCGTCTGGATGTCCGGAGTTCAGAAACTGTAAGTGGATCTTCGGGGGTTAGTGTTAGGACTTTTTAAACTTTTTTGGGTGTTTTTTTTGTTTTGTTTAGGGTTGGGGCTTTTCTTAAGAGTTAAATGCCATTTTCAGGGCAATGCAAAAGGGCTAAATGCCCTTTTAAGGGCAATGCCCATACAAATACCCTTTTCAGGGCAATGGGTAGCTTAGGTATTTGTTAGAGTTAGTTTTTTTTATTTTGGGGGGTTGGTTAGGTATAGGCTGACCATATTGCCGCTTTAAAAAGGGACACATATGAAAAATACATATGTCAGGGCTGTTTTCAGGGCTGTTTAAAGAAATGGTTTTGTATAAGAACCCTCACATATGTATTTTTCATATGTGTTCCTTCTTAAAGCGGCAATATGGTCAGCCTAGTTAGGTAGTGGGTTTTACTGTTGGGGGGTCTTTGTATTTTTTTTACAGGTAAAAGAGCTGTTTAACTTAGGGCAATGCCCTACAAAAGGCCCATTTAAGGGCTGTTGGTAGTTTATTGTAGGCTAGTTTTTTTTTATTTTGGGTGGGCTTTATTATATTTATAGGGCTATTAGATTAGGTGTAATTTTTTTTTATTTTTGATAATTTCGTTTGTTATTTTTCGTAGTTTAGTATTTTTTATTTTTGTAATTAGATACTTGGTAATTTTTATAGTAGTGTTAGGATTTTTTTTAAATTGTATTTTAGTTTTCTTTAATTGGTAATTAGTTTAATAGTTATATTAGTTTAATTGTTAGTTTAAACTTAGTTTTTTTTTTAATTTGACAGGTAAGTTTTAATTTAATTTAAGATAGGGAAATTGTAATTTTAATATAAAGTTAGGGGGGCGTGAGGTTTAGGGGTTACTAGGTTTATTTAGTATATTTCGTTGTCGGAGGCTTGCGGTTTAGGGGTTAATAGGTTTATTATAGTGGCAGCAGTGTAGGGGTTAATAACTTTAGTATAGTGGGGGCAATGTGGGCGGACGACAGATTAGGGGTTAATAATACTGTATTTAAATAGTGTTTGCGATGTGGGAGGGTGGCAGTTTAGGGGTTAATAACTTTATTATAGTGGCAGCGATGTTGGGAGCGGCAGATTAGGGGTTAATAACTTTATTATAGTGTTTGCAATGCGGGAGGGCCTTGGTTTAGGGGTTAATAGGTAGTTTATGCGTGTTAGTTTACTTTGTAGCAGTTTAGTTATGAGTTTTATGTAACAGTTTTGTAGCGTAAAACTCATAACTACTGCTCTCAGATTGCGAAACTGGAACACAAGCATTTTAGCCTCACTGTAAAACTCATAATGGCTGCGCTATGGAAGTCCCATTAAAAAAACGTCATTTTTACAAGTGCGGGACTGACGTTGCGTTACAGGCTAAAAGGCTTGCGGTACAGCTATACCGACAAGACTCGTAATGGCTGCGGTGCTGTTTTAACGATGAAATTACCATTTTTTTCAATGTTAAAACCTGAACGCAAAACTTGTAATCTAGGTGATATCCTTTTATGTGAAGAACCCTGGAATGGGAAGTATTTATATTTTTATTTCGGCTTGGCGCACATGAGAAAATGCAATTGAGTTCACAAGCGAGTAGGGTGTTAGTTTTCCCCCCACTTTTTTTTGTTCCTTTGATTTTTGTGGGGGATGACGTCAACGTTATTCCAATATTCGGCTTTTTACACATCAAGTTAGCGCGTAAGTGAAACTTTTTACTTTTAACTTGTAATAGGAGCGCTACCCAACACGTGCAAAAAGCTTACTTCTGGTGGAGTTAGCACGTGAGCAAGATTGATAAATAACGCTTCATTTGTAATCTAGCCCAGAATATTAAGTGTGCTGAGTATTTTGAGAAAAAACAGTGAGACCTGTAGGGCGGACATGTTTAGATAATAACGCTGGGACGCTTGTTGCACTTATAATCAGTGTTCCCTTCTAAGGCCGGTTATGTGAGCCGCCCAGTAGTGAAACAGTTAATAAGGGAACCACACCTTGCAGTCTGCATTGTGTACTGCTTGCTAATCGCTCTAATTAATTGTTTCACTGCTGTGCCTTAGAGGGAACACTTCTTATAAGTATACATTTCTATGTGTTTTTTGCACATTCAGTGTACTTAAAGGAATAGGAAACCCCAAGATTTTCTTTCATTACTTGGATAGAACATACAATTTTATACAACTTTCTAATGTACTTCTATTATCAAATTGACTTCATTCTTATGCTATCCTTTGCTGAAGGAACAGCATTGCACTACAAGCAGCTAGCTAAACTCCTCTAGTTAGCCAATCACAAGAGACAAACGTGTGCAGGCACCAATCAGCAGTTAGCTCCTCCTAGTGTAGGATATGTGCATATTCTTTTTCAACAAGGGATACCAAAAGAACAAAGCACATTTGTAAATAGAAGTGATTTAAAAAGTGTCTTACAATGACCTGCTCTCTCTGAATCATGCAAGTTTAATTTTGACTTTTCTATCCCTTTAAATTATGATTTACGCTGTGCCTATTTTTGATGCACTTTAACAATACATTTTCTTCCTGAATATTTTTGTATGAATGGCTCAATTATTTGTTTTGTATTTTTTTTAAATTACAATTTTTATTGTGCACTTGTGTAATGTCTGCATCTCCTTTCCATATGAAAATGCAGTATACGCCCCTTAGCGAGACGCCCTGTTTTCAGGTAAAAATTGGCTTTAGATCATTCCACTAAAGAAATAGTACTGACAAGCTTTCTTATAGAATCTCACCAGCCCAGAGACCTTTAGATCATTCCACTAAAGAAATAGTACTGACAAGCTTTCTTATAGAATCTCATCAGCCCAGAGACCTTTAGATCATTCCACTAAAGAAATAGTACTGACAAGCTTCCTTATAGAATCTCACCAGCCCAGAGACCTTTAGATCATTCCACTAAAGAAATAGTACTGACAAGCTTTCTTATAGAATCTCATCAGCCCAGAGACCTTTAGATCATTCCACTAAAGAAATAGTACTGACAAGCTTCCTTATAGAATCTCACCAGCCCAGAGACCTTTAGATCATTCCACTAAAGAAATAGTACTGACAAGCTTCCTTATAGAATCTCACCAGCCCAGAGACCTTTAGATCATTCCACTAAAGAAATAGTACTGACAAGCTTCCTTATAGAATCTCACCAGCCCAGAGACCTTTAGATCATTCCACTAAAGAAATAGTACCGACAAGCTTCCTTATAGAATCTCACCAGCCCAGAGACCTTTAGATCATTCCACTAAAGAAATAGTACTGACAAGCTTTCTTATAGAATCTCACCAGCCCAGAGACCTTTAGATCATTCCACTAAAGAAATAGTACTGACAAGCTTCCTTATAGAATCTCACCAGCCCAGAGACCTTTAGATCAGTCCACTAAAGAAATAGTACTGACAAGCTTTCTTATAGAATCTCATCAGCCAAGAGACCTTTAGATCATTCCACTAAAGAAATAGTACTGACAAGCTTCCTTATAGAATCTCACCAGCCCAGAGACCTTTAGATCATTCCACTAAAGAAATAGTACCGACAAGCTTCCTTATAGAATCTCACCAGCCCAGAGACCTTTAGATCATTCCACTAAAGAAATAGTACTGACAAGCTTTCTTATAGAATCTCACCAGCCCAGAGACCTTTAGATCAGTCCACTAAAGAAATAGTACTGACAAGCTTTCTTATAGAATCTCACCAGCCCAGAGACCTTTAGATCAGTCCACTAAAGAAATAGTACTGACAAGCTTCCTTATAGAATCTCACCAGCCCAGAGACCTTTAGATCATTCCACTAAAGAAATAGTACTGACAAGCTTCCTTATAGAATCTCACCAGCCCAGAGACCTTTAGATCAGTCCACTAAAGAAATAGTACCGACAAGCTTCCTTATAGAATCTCACCAGCCCAGAGACCTTTAGATCATTCCACTAAAGAAATAGTACTGACAAGCTTCCTTATAGAATCTCACCAGCCCAGAGACCTTTAGATCATCAAGCTCCAGGTGTTATGCAGATACTGTCACAGACCACTACAGCCACAGATATTCGGAAAAATGTGTTGTTGTCATTTATTTGTTGCTGGGGTTTTTGTTGTGGGTCCTGTGGAGTGTTGGGTTATTGGCACTCTTACATATAATTCATACCTTAATTAAAAAAATAGTTTATAGCAAAAAATGCCAACCATCATCTGAGTCTTAAAGGGATACTGAACCCTAATTTTTTCTTTTGTGTTTCAGATAGAGAGCGCAATTTTAAGCAACTTTCTAATTTACTCCTATTATCAAATTTTCTTCATTCTCTTGGTATCTTTATTTGAAATGCAAGAATGTAAGTTTAGATGCCGGCCCATTTTTGGTGAACAACCTGGGTTGTTCTTGCTGATTGGTGGATAAATTCACCCACCAATAAACAAGTGCTGTCCAGTGTCCTGAACAAACAATAGCTTAGATGCCTTCTTTTTTAAATAAAGATAGCAAAAGAACGAAGAAAAATTGATAATAGGAGTAAATTAGAAAGTTGCTTAAAATTGCATACTCTATCTGAATCACAAAAGAACAAATTTGGGTTCAGTGTCCCTTTAAGTGAGTCTTAAAGGGATACTAAACCCAAATTTTTTTGTTTAATGATTCAGATAGATTATTCAACTTTAAGGAACTTCCTAATGTACTCCTATTATCAATTTTTCTTTGTTCTCTTGCTATCTTTATTTGAAAAGCAGGAATCTAAGCTTAGTAAAAGTAAAAATAGTTAGAGTTTAGTTTTTTTTTTTTTTTGACGGACTTTATTTTCAGGTATAATTATTTTTTATTTTGGATAATGTATTTTTTTTTGTAACTTAGTTGTTTTTTTGTAACAGCTTTTTTTTATTTTTTGTAACTTAGAAGGGGTTATTTTAGAGGGGGGTTAGTTTAGAAGGGGGTTTAGTTCAGAGGGGGGGTTAGTTTAGAGGGGCATTTATTTTAGAGGGGGGTTAGTTTAGAGGGGCATTTATTTTGGAGGGGGGTTAGTTTAGAGGGGCGTTTATTTTAGAGGGGGGTTAGTTTAGAGGGGCATTTATTTTAGAGGGGGGTTTAGGTATTAGTGTAGTTCTAGTTAACTTTGAGAAGTGGCGGTTTAGGCTTTAATCTCCTAACCACCCCCTGTACCTGTATGAGGGTTGATTAGGTGATTAATGATGGTTATCATTTATTAGGCCTTAATCAACTAACCACAACTCATACCTGTGATTAGGTTAGGGCAATTTAGGGGTTAATAGTGCATTTATCTACAATTTTAAAAATATTATGCATTCTTGTCTCTGATACGTATTCTTTTAACTATTGTATATAAATTAATATGTATTTATTTTTTCTTGTTGTGTTTTTATTTTAAATATACGTGCCCTGGTATCTGTGTATTATTAGGGGGAGGTGAGAGGTACGTGCCCTGGTGTCTGTGTATTAGGAGGTGAGAGGTACGTGCCCTGGTGTCTGTGTATTAGGAGGAGGTGAGAGGTACATGCTCTGGTGTCTGTGTATTAGGGGGAGGTGAGAGGTACGTGCCCTGGTGTCTGTATTAGGAGGAGGTGAGAGGTACGTGCCCTGGTGTCTGTGTATTAGGGGGAAGTGAGAGGTACGTGCCCTGGTGTCTGTGTATTAGGAGGTGAGAGGTACGTGCCCTGGTGTCTGTGTATTAGGAGGTGAGAGGTACGTGCCCTGGTGTATGTTTATTAGGGGGAGGTGAGAGTTTCGTGCCCTGGTGTATGTGTATTAGGAGGAGGTGAGAGGTACATGCCCTTGTGTCTGTGTATTAGGAGGTGAGAGGTACGTGCCCTGGTATCTGTGTATTAGGGGGAGGTGAGAGGTACATGCCCTGGTGTCTGTGTATTAGGAGGTGAGAGGTACGTGCCCTGGTGTCTGTGTATTGGGAGGAGGTGAGAGGTACGTGCCCTGGTGTCTGTGTATTAGGAGGAGGTGAGAGGTACATGCCCTGGTGTCTGTGTATTAGGAGGAGGTGAGAGGTACGTGCCCTGGTGTCTGTGTATTAGGAGGAGGTGAGAGGTACGTGTCCTGGTGCCTGTGTATTAGGAGGAGGTGAGAGGTACGTGCCCTTGTGTCTGTGTATTGGGAGGAGGTGAGAGGTACGTGCCCTGGTGTCTGTGTATTGGGAGGAGGTGAGAGGTACGTGCCCTGGTGTCTGTGTATTGGGAGGAGGTGAGAGGTACGTGCCCTTGTGTCTGTGTATTGGGAGGAGGTGAGAGGTACGTGCCCTGGTGTCTGTGTATTGGGAGGAGGTGAGAGGTACGTGCCCTGGTGCCTGTGTATTAGGAGGAGGTGAGAGGTACGTGCCCTTGTGTCTGTGTATTGGGAGGAGGTGAGAGGTACGTGCCCTGGTGTCTGTGTATTGGGAGGAGGTGAGAGGTACGTGCCCTGGTGTCTGTGTATTAGGGGGAGGTGAGAGGTACGTGCCCTGGTGTCTGTGTATTGGGAGGAGGTGAGAGGTACGTGCCCTGGTGTCTGTATATTGGGAGGAGGTGAGAGGTACGTGCCCTGGTGTCTGTGTATTGGGAGGAGGTGAGAGGTACATGCCCTGGTGTCTGTGTATTGGGAGGAGGTGAGAGGTACGTGCCCTGGTGTCTGTGTATTAGAAGTAGGGGATAGGTATAAGTCTTAGGATCCTGATGTTTGTGTATAAGGAGGTAAGAGGTAGGGTAGAATACAATGTAAAACAGTTACATTATAATGTTACAGTATAGAATTAAACAGTCTGTTATATAAAACCCATATTTACATTTTCTGAAGCAGATATGAAACACTGAGGTATCCTGAGCTAGCTTTACACACTACAGCTTATACCAGTGTGTCCTGCTGAATATAAGGAATAGGATTTATGGTAGAGCTTGTAGCAGACACGTTCCTGTGACATCACATGGGAAATATGTTTCTCATTACTCGCATCCTGCCCTAAATTACAAACTGAGAGAAGGGTCTGAGGAGTTACTAAGCTTTAGGAACAGAGGAGCTAAGTACTGGGTCACTGAGGCTTCTACAGAGGGGCAGTTTTTTAGACATCATTAGACCAGGTCTGTCCATCACTATATAAATCATTATTGCTTCACCTGATTGCACTTATCTATCCTCCATATCAGCTCACTCTTCCTGTTTACCTGCTGTTTGCCCTTCTGTTCTGTCTGATTTCTGCAAGGAATTTGTTCCCTTAGACTTTCAGGGATAGTAACTTCTCATCAGGACAAGGAAGGACATGTTCTCACCCTGAGGCTATTTACAGTCTCATAATGACCCAGAGACCCTGGGAACTTTGTATTTTCTATTATTTAACAGCTTGTTCTAGTTAAGCTGACACAGAATAAAGACTGTTCAGTAACAAGGTAAACATTATTATAATTTATTTGTAGAGTGCCAACAGATTCTGCTGCGCTAAACATGAGGTCTTTCCTAAGTTTGTGGACAATTCTTCTGCTTTTGCTGGTCACATTGTCTGCTGAGACGGAACCATCACAGGAGAGACAACTACCTACTGAAATTGTTACAGAAAAAAAGCTTAAATCAAAAGCTGATGGATCTGATACAGAAGCAAAGATCATTATAGGATCCCAGGAATCTTTAGCTAAGAATGAAATCCTATCAGGATCTCATGTATCTGTTCTTGAGGAGATCTTCCCAAAACAGAGATCTAGTCTCTGGCCATCAGCACAGGGATCTAGTGTCCAGCCACCAGCACAAGGATCTAGTGTCCAGCCATCAGCACAAGGATCTAGTGTCCAGCCATTAGAACAAGGATCTAGTGTCCAGCAATTAGCACAAGGATCTAGTGTCCAGCTAACAGAACAGGGATCTAATGTCCTGATATTGTCCGGTCCAGCATTAGATATAAAGCAGGCAACGCCAGACACAACCACCAGATTTCAGGTAAGTTCTGATCCTATCTCAAAACAGGGACATTAAAGTAATTGTGTATATATATATATATATATATATATATATATATTACAGTATGTTTCAGTAATTAATGATTGCAATGCAAATTACCTTAATACCTTATAAATGTAATTGTTTTAAAACTGTCATTTTGTTAGCAAAAAAAGTGCAGGGTTTTGCTAGTTTGTGCAGTACTGGGATAAACCCTCTGAGAAGGGTGTTCTTTATTGTGGAAAATCAGAGTCCAGATATAACTGATCTCCTGCGCTGATCTAAACAAGGGCAGTGTAGCATGTAGCAGGGTAAGTGAAAACACAGCAGTATATAGAATACACTTCAATATTTCTGGGGATGGAGAAAAAAACACAGTTTTGAAAGGTCAATTAGACTACGTGTACAAAATAATTATGTATACTCCCTGTATTGTTTTCTTTATGTAATCCTTAAAGGGTAATCTTTCTTTTATAATTCAAATAGAACATTCAGTTTTAAACTATTTGCTAATTTACTTAAAATTATCACATTTTCAAATATTTTTTTCAAATAATTTGTATTTGACAGTCAGGTAGATTGCGAGTTATGCGCGCTATAGGGAATTTAAAGAACGCAACAAAAGTTGCTTTATTTCACCCTCTATAGCGCAGCCATTACAAGTTTTGAAACAGCCGGCTTCGGCGTGCGATATGGTTGCATTGAGCTCCAAACCGCACAAAATACAAGCGCTGCGTTGACGTGCTCATGCACGCTTTCCCCATAGACATCAATGAGGAGAGCGGGTTAGAAAAAAAACTAACACCTGCGATCACGGAATCAAAAGCTCTGTAACGCAGCCCCTTTGATGTCTATGGGGGAAAAAAAAAGCTATGTTTAAACCTAACACCCTAACATAAACTCCACATCTAAACACCTCTAATTTGCTGCCCCGACATCGCCGCCACCTAAATAATGTTATTAACCCCTAATCTGCCACTCTTGATATCGCCGCCACCTAAATAAATCTATTAACCCCTAATTTGCCGCCCCCGATATCGCTGCCACTATACTAAAGTTATTAACCCCTATTCCCCTGTACCCCAACATCGCCCACACTATAATAAATCTATTAACCCCTATTACGCCACACCCCAACATTGCGCCAACTAATTAAAGTTATTAACCCCTAAACCTCTGGCCTCCCACATCACTACCACTAAATAAACCTATTAACCCCTAAACTGCCAGCCCCCACATTGCAACAACCTAAATTAAATTATATTAACCCCTAAACCTAACCCTAACTTAACCCTAAACCTAACCGTAACCCCAACACCCCCTAACTTTAACATAATTAAAATAGAGCTAAATTAAAGTTACAATTATTAACTAAATAATTCCTATTTAAAACTAAATACATATTTACCTGTGAAATAAAACCTTAGCTAGCTACAATATAACTAATAGTTATATTGTAGCTAGCTTAGGTTTTATTTTTATTTCACAGGTAAGTTTGTATTTATTTTAACAAGCTAGACTAGTTAGTAAATAGTTATTAACTATTCACTAACTACCTAGTTAAAATAAATACAAACTTACCTGTGAAATAAAACTTAAGCTGCCTTACACTAAAACCTAACATCACAAAAAATAAAAAAACACTAAAATTACAAAAAATAAAAAAAACACTACCATTACAAAAAATAACAAACAAAATTATCCAAAACAATAAAAAATATTACTACTCTAATACAATTAAAAAAAACCACCCCAAAATAAAAAACCCTAATCTATAATAAACTACCAAGGGCCCTTAAAAGGGCCTTTTGTAGGGCACTGCCCTAAAGATATCAGCTCTTTTTCTACAAAAGAAAAACAAACCCCCCCTAACAGTATACAAACCCCACCCCCAAACCCACAAAATAAAAGTAAAACCTAATCTACCCATTGCCCTGAAAAGGGCATTTGTATGGGAATTGCCCTTAAAAGGGCATTCAGCTCTTTTGCTGCCCATTTTTTTTTTTTTTTTTAAATGGCTATTCTAAAAAGAAAAACCCACCCCAAATCAAAAAAAAAATTACACAAAATAACAAATTAATTATCCAAAATAATAACAATTATTCCTATTCTAATACCCATTTTAAAATTTTGAATAGCCAATAGAATTTCAGTAGCTCTCATCTTATTGGCTGATTTGAACATCCAATGGGATTTTAGCAGCCCTAAAAGGGGTACCTTGCATTTCAATCCTCAGTGTGTGGTGGACGATCACATGAAGAGTACCTACATGAGGGATTGATGGACCTCCGCCTTGGACCTCTCCCTGGACCTCGCCTGGACCTAAATGGGTATTAGAATAGGAATAATTTTTATTATTTTTGATAATTCATTTTTTATTTTGTGTAATTATTTTTTTAGTTTTGGGGTGAGTTTTTATTTTTAGATTAGGGGTTGGGCATTTCATAAAAGAGCGGAATGCCCTTTTAAGGGCAATGGGTAGATTAGGTTTTTTTAGATCGTTTTTTTATTTTTGGGGGTTTGGGGGGGGGGTTTGTAATTTAAGTGGGTCTTTGTATTTTTTTCAGGTGTAAGAGCTGTTTAACTTAGGTCAATGCCCTACAAAAGGCCATTTTAAAGGCTATTGGTAGTTTATTATAGATTAGATTTCTTTTATTTTGGGGTGTTTTTTTTAATGGGTATTAGAATAGGAATAATTGTTATTATTTTGGATGATTCTTTTGATATTTTGTGTATCGTTTTTTTTTTTCATTTTGGGGTGGGTTTTTCTTTTTAATGGGCAGGAAAAGAGCTGAATGCCCTTTTAAGGGCTATGCCCATACAAATGCCCTTTTCAGGGCAATGGGTAGATTAGGTTTTACTTTATTTTTATTTTGTGGGTTTGGGGGGGTGGGGGTTTGTATACTGTTAGGGGGGTTGTTTTTCTTTTGTAGAAAAAGTGCTTATATATTTAGAGCAATGCCCTACAAAAGGCCCTTTTAAGGGCCCTTGGTAGTTTATTATAGAGTAGGTTTTTTTGTTTGTTATTTTTTGTAATTTTAGTGTTTTTTATTTTTTGTAATGTTAGGTTTTAGTGTAAGGCAGCTTACGTTTTATTTCACAGGTAAATTTGTATTTATTTAAACTAGGTAGTTAGTAAATTGGTAATAACTATTTACTAACTAGTCTAGCTAGTTAAAATAAATACAAACTTACCTGTTAAATAAAAATAAAACCTAAGCTAGCTGCAATATAACTATTAGTTATATTGTAGCTAGCTAAGGTTTTATTTCACAGGTAAGTATGTATTTAGTTTTAAATAGGTATTATTTAGTTAATGATTGTAACTTTAATTTAGCTCTATTTTAATAATGTTAAAGTTAGGGGGTGTTAGTATTAGGATTACGGTTAGGGTTACGTTAGGTTTAGGGGTGAATATAGTTTAATTTAGGTTGTTGCGATGTGGGGGACTGGCAGTTTAGGGGTTAATAGGTTTATTTAGTGGTAATGATGTAAGAGGCCAGAGGTTTAGGGGTTAATAACTTTATTTAGTGGCGGCGATGTCGGGGTACGGCGGAATAGGGGTTAATAGATTTATTATAGTGTGGGCGATGTTGGGGTGCGGGGAAATATGGATTATTAACTTTAGTATAGTGGCGGCGATGTCGGGGAGCAGCGGAATAGGGGTTAATACATTTTATTATTGGCAGCGATGTCGGGAGCGGCAGATTAGGGGTTAATACGTTTTTATATAGTGTTTGCGATGAGGGAGGGCCTCGGTTTAGGGGCTAATAGGTAGTTTATGGGTGTTAGTTTACTTTGTAACAGTTTAGTTAAGAGTTTCATAACTACTGCTCTCAGATTGCGAAACGGATCTTGTTGGTATAGGCTGCAAGCTTTTTAGCCTCACCGCAAAACTTGTAATGGCTGCGCTATGGAAGTCCCATGAAAAAAACGTAATTTTTACGAGTGCAGGACTGTTGTTGCATTATAGGCTAAAGGCTTGCGGTACAGCTATACCACCAAGACTTGTAATGGCTGCGATGCTGTTTTAATGCTGAAATAACCATTTTTCAGCGTTAAAACCTGAACGCAAAACTTGTAATCTAGGTGAGTGTTATTATAAGTTTACCTGTACTTTGTAATGTAGTTTTAGTGTTTTTTGCATTTTTTTATTTTTGCCAAACAGCTAACAACAGCCCTATAATCGCGGCAATGATTTTAGCATAAATCACAATTGTGCTCACGCGATCACATTTACTTTCAATTTGTAATACCAGCGGTAAACCCTCGTGATATACCTATTATCGCTATGGTGCAAACGATTGTGCTGCACTTCTAATCCAGCGGCAAACCCTCGTGATATACCTATTATCGCTATGGTGCAAACGATTGTGCTGCACTTCTAATCCAGCAATCTTGCAATCTTTTTCAATTAAAATACTTTTTTTTGTGCACTAATAAACAATCTAAATGGATTTGCAAAATTAGATTTAAAGGGACATTCCAGTCAAAATTTAAATGCCTATAGATTAATTAAATCTTTAAATAGAAACATATTTGAAATACAATATACAGCTTTTGGCGAAAATGCTTCTAGTAAAAGCTATCACTGTTTTAGCGCTAACATTTTATTCCTGCACGTGCAAGGGAAGCATAACGAGATATTCTCAGTACACTATCATTTTAAATACTGCAGCTGCTCAGATAATCAGTAGGGCTTGTATCATGTCAGCAATTAACAACTAAAGTCATTATCAGATGATACGAGCACATTAGGCTCTCTGAGCAAGTGCTATGTTTAAAATGCTGGTGCACGGTGCATACCTAAATACACTTTTAAACCATCTATAGCTTTTATTAGAAGCAGGTTTGCTAATAAATGTATATTATAAAAATACTTCTATTCAAAACTGAAATGCATCCGTGTAGATTCCAATTTTGGCTGGAATGTCCCTTTTAACAGTTACTGTACTTAAGTACAGTAAGGTAGCAATTATAGACATAAAAACATTCCAACTCACCTCACTCATAGGCCTCTAGTTATCAAGCCGTCAACCGCAAATACGCTGGAATTCCGCAGCGTATTTGTGGCGAGGCTGATTCGCCATAGTTATCAAAGGCTAGAGACCGGCAAAAGTAGAATATAGTGACGTAAGCTACGATCTGCCAGTCTCAGTCCGACACAGATCGATTCTTACGTTACTCCAGATGTGCCGAACACAAGTTCAGCACAATCTGACTACTTTTGCTAGTTATCAAATAACTAGCTGGTACGCTCAGCACTATTCCGGCCCAGCAAACCTGGTTTTCAATCCGCCGCCCTAGAGGCGGCGGATCCCATAGGAATTAATGCGAGTCTGACAGCAGCGAGAGCTCATGTTCGCTGCTGCCCGATATCCCATTGATTTCTATGGGAGATGTCTGCACCTAACACCCTAACATGTACCCCGAGTCTAAACACCCCTAATCTGCCCCCCCTACACCGCCGCCACCTATATAATATTTATTAACCCCTATACCACCACTCCCGGACCCCGCCGCAACTATAATAAATGTATTACCCCCTAAACCACCACTCCCGGACCCCGCTGCCACCTATATTAAACTTATTAACCCCTAAACCTAAGTCTAACACTAACACCCCCCTAACTTAAATATTATTTAAATAAATCTAAATACATATTACAATTATTAACTAAATTATTCCTATTTAAAACTAAATCTTTACCTGTAAAATAAACCCTAAGATAGCTACAATATAACTAATAATTATATTGAAGCTATTTTAGGATTTATTTTTATTTTACAGGCAACTTTGTATTTATTTTAACTAGGTACAATAGCTATTAAATAGTTATTAACTATTTAATAGCTACCTAGTTAAAATAACTACAAAATTACCTGTAAAATAAATCCTAACATAAGTTACAAATACACCTAACACTACACTATCATTAAATTAATTTAAAAAATTAACTACAATTGCCTAAAATTAAATACAATTAAATAAACTAAACTATAGTACAAAAAAAACAAACAATAAATTACAGAAAATAAAAAAAATGACAAGAACTTTAAACTAATTACACCTAATCTAAGCCCCCTAATAAAATAAAAAAGCCCCCCAAAATAATAAAATGCCCTACCCTATACTAAATTACAAAGTAATCAGCTCTTTTACAAGCCCTTAAAAGGGCTTTTTGCGGGGCATTGCCCCAAAGTAATCAGCTCTTTTACCTGTAAAAAAAAATATGACCCCCCCAACATTACAACCCACCACCCACACACCCCTACTCTAAAACCCACCCAAACCCCCCTTAAAAAAACCTAACACTAACCCCCTGAAGATCACCCTACCTTGAGCCGTGTTCACCCAGCCGGGCCGAATTCTTCATCCAAGCGGGGCAGAAGAGGTCCTCCATCCGGCTGAAGTCTTCATCCAATCGGCATCTTCTATCTTCAATCATCCGGAGCGGAGTGGAGCCATCTTCCATCCAGCCGACGTGGAGCCATCTTCTTCCAACGACGTCCTAACACCGAATGCTTGGTCCTTTAAATGACGTCATCCAAGATGGCATCCCTCGAATTCCGATTGGCTGATAGGATTCTATCAGCCAATCGGAATTAAGGTAGGAAAAATCTGATTGGTTGATTTAATCAGCCAATCGGATTGAAGTTCAATTGGCTTTGCAATTAAAATAACCCCTAATCCTCAGGATTAAGGGTTATTTTAATTGCAATGACAATTTTGTGATATATCTGATTAAGTGTCCATGTGGGCTTATTTATATTGGAGAGACGACCCAGAGGGCTAGGGATAGAATAGTCCAACATAAATCTAAGATTAGAACAGGTGATCTGAGTTCTCCAGTTGCCCACCATTTTATAAGTAAAAGACACTCTATTGCACAATTAAGATTTCAGATAATAGACTACATACAGAGTTCTAGGCGTGGTGGCAATAGGGAATTGCTTCTCAAAAAACTTGAAGCATTTTGGATTAATAAGATAGACACTTTATCCCCTAATGGTATGAATAGGGAATTAGATCTGAGTATATTTTTATAGAGATGGATAAAAAAAAATTATACCATATGAAATTTCCTTTTCTAACATTGTATTTTGTATTCTGGCTTTTTTAGATCTGTCTCTCAACAAATGTGTCTGTGTTTTTATAAAAAAACTTTTTGTATATATTTTTGTATTTTTGATATAGGTTTAGACCACTAGATGTTAGTAGAGATTAGGAGACATATATGTTTAGGTAATTTAGTGAAAAGGTGTAGTCTTACCTGTCTGTAGGTATTTAAGGGTGATTAGGCTTTACAAACACTATGTGAACATGACTAAGGGTTGATTACCCGAAACGTTGTTCTGTCTATAACCTGCTCCCACTATGTGACAATAAAGGAACTTTTTTGGATGATGAGAAGTGGTGCCGCTGCATTCTTTGTAAGTTACATATTCTTGGGATTTTTACATTTTTGCATACACCTGAGGGTTTGAGTGCTGGATATTGACTGTGTTTATAATATAATAAAGTTATTAACCCCTATTCCCCTTCATCCCATCATCGCCCACACTATAATAAAGTTATTGACCCCTATTCCCCTGCATCCCATCATCGCCCACACTATAATAAAGATATTAACCCCTATTCAAAAAGAGAGGGTAACATGTATGCACTATACCACACAAATACCCATAGGGGGCGCTTCCTATTAT
Source organism: Bombina bombina (assembly GCF_027579735.1). Taxonomy (NCBI): domain Eukaryota; kingdom Metazoa; phylum Chordata; class Amphibia; order Anura; family Bombinatoridae; genus Bombina; species Bombina bombina. The sequence goes on along the minus strand of NC_069503.1, from coordinate 1,143,198,473 downwards.
ATCTGGAACTAAATATTAAACAGTGCATATACAAACTAAACAGTGAGTCCATAAAATCCAGAACAAGGCCGCTCTCTGTCAAAGGACGGTCAAATCCTGGCAAATGGTGATCTATGGAAGAAAAACAGAGGCGCCACAATGGCCTAGAACCAACAAGACAAACGATATTGGTATAAAGGATATGAAATATACTCACAAACGTGATGCACCCAATGGTGCTGATGGGGCGGGCTGGAGCTTTTCAGTAGTCCAGCTAACTGTTATCAATCAACCGTAAACTCAGGTTTGGAATTTCTTAAAGGGATACTCCCATTTATCTGTGTAAAGATGAAAAGAACACAAACATAGCCCAATACCGTATAGACAGGATCAAATAAGTGGAAAATTATTGCGCTTACAGGAAAGAAAGCACCTCCAGGCGCAGTACAAGCAATCTGGGACCTCACAGCCGCCCAGCTGACTGAACTCTAAAGCAAGCAATTGGAAACGCTCCAAAGATTCACATGAGAAGAAAGGTGTAGCACAAAAAAGCCACCACAGCAGCAAGTGTATATATATATAAAATCAGATTCTTTATTTAAAAAGCAACGCGTTTCTCAGCCCCGAAAAGGGCTGTTTCCTCAGGCTATGTTAAAAACATATGATATACACTTGCTATATAAAAAGTCAAACAAACTTTCTGATAGGTTAAGCCATTAATTGGTATCATCTGTGTGTGTTAGCAATTAGCTGTTTGTTGACATGGTAACAGTAATTAACAATGGCCTCAGTACAGGGATAAACAAAAAATATACAAATAAAGTTTAACCATTTAGGATCAGCTCCCACAACAATCAAACTCAACATGTTAAAAGTATTTTCATATCAATGTGCCGGGTAAAAACATTGATGTACCATACCCCTGAACAATTTATACATAATTATATCATATAGTCATACATCATATAATCATATAATAAAATATAAAATGGTCAATAGTATAACTAGTGATATTACAATACTTACTATAAAAAAAACACTGCAAACTCAAAATCAAAGCTTATGTTACACAATAATATCATGCAGGTAAATACGATCCCAAAATAAAATACAAACCTGGCTGTGTATGGCATAATAATAGTACAACTCTCCCAGGGGACATGTATCCTAAATTACCAAATCGAGAGGGTTGGAGTTAAGAACTGTATGTGTACACTCAGGTGCCGATCCGTGAAGGGAGGAGGCAAGATGGGGGCGTGGCCAAAGGCGCTCTAACAAAAGAGCAGAAAAACGTCAAGGCTGAGTCATACGGCCATCCAATCCCAAACTACATAAGGACTCTCTTCCGTGTTTACGAATTGACAGAGAAACGGTCTGATAGGCAGCTGTATCAGCCAATAAAGGTAGTAACCGTAACCCTATACCAGTGTTTCAGAAACTACATGAAATCCGACCTCAATGTCTAACAATAGAAAAATAATAATAAACTTGTAGGCAACTGTATCAGCTGTAAGGGTAGTGGCTTTTCTCCTATACATAACGAGACCAGTGTTGCAGGTCATAAAAAGAATGGGTCAGTGATTTCAAAGTGGGTTAAAGTGTCAATATATAAACAGAAACTAGAAACCTAAATATAACCCTAAGTGAAATGTCAATATGAGGAAAAAGTTTTATGATCAATTGATAATAAATTAATAGTAAATATTGAAAGAATATAAATATATAATAATAAAACAGTGAAAAATAAGTGAAAAATTTATGATCGCTTCCCGACATCACCGCCACTAAATAAAGTTAATAACCCCTAAACCTCTGGCCTCCCACATCACTGCCACTAAAAAAAACAATTAACCCCTTAAACCAACAGCCCCCCACATCGCAAAACACTAAATTATACTATTAACCCCTAAACCTAACAAACCCCTAACTTTAAATTAAAATTACAAGATCCCTATCTTAAAATAAATAAAAACTTACCTGTGAAATTAAAAAACCCTAAGTTTAAACTATATATTAAACTAGCATTACTGTTATACTAATAACTATAAATTAAATTACACATAAAAAAACCTAACACTACTAAAAAAAAAAATCTATAATTACAAAATATAAAAAATACTGAATTACAAAAAATAAAAAATACTAAAGTACAAAAAATAACAAACACTAAATTACAAAGAATAACAAACGAAATTATCCAAAATAAAAACAATTACACCTAATCTAATAGCCCTATAAAAATAAAAAAGCCCCCCAAATAAAAAAAAACTAACCTACAATAAACTACCAATAGCCCTTAAAGGGCCTTTTGTAGGGCATTGCCCTAAAGAAATCAGCTTGTTTACCTGAAAAAATATACAAAGACCCCCCCAACAGTAAAACCTATCACCCAACCAACCCCCCAAAATAAAAAAAAACTAACAAAAACCTAAACTACCCATTGCCCTGAAAATGGGATTTGTATGGGCATTGCCCTTAAAAGGGTGTTCAGCTCTTTTTCTTGCCCTGAAAAGGGTATTTAGCTCTAAAAAAAAAAAAAAAAGCCCAAACCCTAATAAATAAATAAAAATAAAAAAAACACCCAAAAAAGTTTAAAAAAACCTAACACTAACCGCCGAAGATCCACTTACAGTTTCTGAAGTCCGGACATCCAGGCAGCGAGAAGTCTTCATCCAGGCGGCGAGGTCTTCATCCATTCAGGCGGCATCTTCTATCTTCATCCAGACGGCATCTTCTATCTTCATCCTGACGGCGTCTTCTATCTTCATCCCGGCGACGGCCCGGAGCGGGTCCATCCTGAAGAAATCCGGCGCAAAGCGTCCTCTTCATACGGTCGCCGCTGTACATTGAATCTTCAATGCAAAGGAGCCTTTTTTTAATGGCGTCCCTTGCATTCCTTTTGGCTGATTTGATTTTTGAAATTTAAATCAGCCAATAGGATGAGAGCTACTGAAATCCTATTGAGGGTCCGACATTCACAATCTGATTGGCTGAACTGTCCACAGTAGTAAAATGAGAAACCCTCCATCTGAATATGATCTGCTAAATTATTATTAACATTTACTTTCCCTTGTTCTCTTAGGCTCAGGCGTTTCTATTGTTTACAAGTCTTCACAAGAATGTTTGCTAAAGTTGTTTGCTGTGATTTACTATAAATGAATATAGGGCAGATATTTATATCGCATTGTTCTTTTCCAGGACACTGAAGATATTAGTACCAGTCATTTGTCTGACGATGTTACCAAGAAGCTGACTGGTGAGTGAGGGAACAAATAACAGCACACTCATGTACAGGGTCATAGACATTGTAACATGGGCACGGCCCCCTAACAAACATGCCCACCTTTATCTTCCCACCAGACCTGCCCACTTAGCCAAGCTTTCTCATGGCCCTGTGCCACTGAACATTTATTTACCATATATTATTTGTTTGTTTAATAGTCATAAATTTTTATGCAGCTTCTAAAATATTGTTCTAGGAAGTTGGCAGGATAATGTGCTAGGATGTTGGTAATGTAATGGTTAGGTTATGTGCTGGCTAATGTGATGGCTAGGTAATGTAATGGCTAGGTATTGATGGCTAAGTAACTTGATGTCTACGTAACTTGATGGCTAGGTAATGTGATGGCTATGTAATGTTCTAGCTAAGTAATGTGATGGCTATGTATTGATGGCTATGTAACTTGATGGCTAGGTAACTTGATGGCTAGGTATTGATGGCCAGGTAATGTTCTAACTAGGTAATGTGATGACTTGGTAATGTGATGGCTAGGTATTGATGGCTAAGTAACTTGATGGCTAGGTAATGTAATGGCTATGTAATGTTCTAGCTAAATAATGTGATGACTAGGTATTGATGGCTAGGTAATGTGATGGCTAGACAATCTAATAGCTAGGTAATGTGCTGACTATGTAATGTACTAGTTAGGTAATGTGATGGCTATGTAATGCAATGGCTATATAATGTTCTAGCTAGGAAATCGTATGGCTATGTAACTTTTTGGCTAGGTAATATGAAAGCATGATAATATGATGGCAAGTTTATGTGCTAGCTAGGTAATCTGATGTCTAGGTAATCTAATGGCAAGGTAATGTGCTGACTATGTAATGTTTGATCTATGTAATGTGATGGCCGGGTAATGTACTTGCTAGGTAATCTGATGTCAAGGTAATATGATGACTAACTAATGTAATGTGATGCCAAGTTAACCTTATGCCTATGCAATGTGATGGCTATATAATGTACTAGTTAGGTAATGTGATAGATAGGTAATATGAGGGCTAGGTAATCTAATGACAAGGTAATGTGATGGCTAGTTAATGTGCTAGCTAGGTAATCTAATGGCTAGGTAATCTAATGTCTAGGTATTGATGACTATGTAACTTGATGGCTATGTAACTTGATGGCTAGGTAATGTGATGGCGATTTAATGTTCTAGCTAGGTAATGTGATGGCTAGGTAATGTGATGGCTAGGTATTGATGGCTATGTAACTTTATGGCTAGGTATTGATGGCTAGCTAACTTGATGGCTAGGTATTGATGGCTAGGTAACTTGATGGTTAGGTATTGACGACCAGGTAATGTGATGGCTATGTAATGTTTTAACTAGGTAATGTGATGGCTAGGTAACTTGATGGCTAGCTAACTTGATGGCTAGGTATTGATGGCCAGGTTACTTGATGGCTAGGTATTGATGACCAGGTAATATGATGGCTATGTAATGTTCTAACTAGGTAATGTGATGGCTAGGTAATGTGATGGCTAGGTATTGATGGCTAGGTAACTTGATGGCTAGGTAATGTGATGGCTAGGTAATGTTCTAGCTAGGTAATGTGATGCTAGGTAATATGATGATTAGGTATTGATGGCTAGGTAATTTGATGGCTAGGTATTGATGGTCAGGTAATATGATGGCTAGACAATCTAATAGCTAGGAAATGTGCTGACTATAATGTTCTAGCTAGGTAATGTGATGGCTTTGTAATGTGATGGCTATGTAATGTTCTAGCTAGGAAATCTGATGGCTATGTAACTTTATGGCTAGGTAATATTAAAGCATGATAATATGATGGCAAGTTTATGTGCTAGCTATGTAATCTGATGGCTAGGTAATCTAATGGCAAGGTAATGTGCTGACTATGTAATTTTCGAGCTATGTAATGTGATGGCCAGGTAATGTACTTGCTAAGTAATGTGATGGCAAGGTAATATGATGGCTAAGTAATGTGATGCCAAGTTAAACTAATGTCTATGTAATGTGATGGCTATGTAATGTACTAGTTAGGTAATGTGATGGCTAAGTAATCTGAAGGCTAGGAAATCTAATGACAAGGCAATGTGATGGCTAGTTAATGTGCTAGCTAGGTAATCTAATAGCTAGGTAATGTGATGGCTAGGTAATCTGAGGGCTAGGTAATGTGCTAGCTAGGTAATCTAATGGCTAGGTAATGTACTAGCTAGGTAATGTGATAGCAATTCAATGTGAAGGCTAGGTAATGTAATGGCTAGGTAATATAATAACAATATAAAGTGAAGGCTAGATAATCTAATGGCTAGGTAATATAATAGCAATGTAAGGTGAAGGCTAGGTAATCTAATGGCTAGGTAATATAATGACTATGTAATCTAATGCCTAGATAATGTGATGGCTAGGTAATCTAATGGCTAGGTAATCTGATGGCTAGGTAATGTGATGGCTAGGTAATGTGATGGCTAGGTAATGTGATAGCAATGTAAAGTGATGGCTAGGTAATGTGATGGCTAGGTAATGTGAAGGCTAGGTAATGTGATGGCTAGGTAATGTGAAAGCTAGGTAATGTGATGGCTAGGTAATGTGATGGCAATGTAAAGTGATGGCTAGGTAATGTGAAGGCTAGGTAATGTGATGGCTAGGTAATGTGAAGGCTAGGTAATGTGAAGGCTAGGTAATGTGATGGCAATGTAAAGTGATGGCTAGGTAATGTGAAGGCTAGGTAATGTGATGGCTAGGTAATGTGATGGCTAGGTAATGTGAAGGCTAGGTAATGTGATGGCTAGGTAATGTGAAAGCTAGGTAATGTGATGGCTAGGTAATGTGATGGCAATGTAAAGTGATGGCTAGGTAATGTGAAGGCTAGGTAATGTGATGGCAATGTAAAGTGATGGCTAGGTAATGTGAAGGCTAGGTAATGTGATGGCTAGGTAATGTGATGGCTAGGTAATGTGAAGGCTAGGTAATGTGAAGGCTAGGTAATCTATTGGCTAGGTAATGTGATGGCTAGGTAATCTATTGGCTAGGTAATGTGATGGCTAGGTAATGTGATGGCTAGGTAATGTGATAGCAATGTAAAGTGATAGCTAGGTAATGTGAAGGCTAGGTAATGTGATGGCTAGGTAACGTGAAGGCTAGGTAATGTGAAGGCTAGGTAATGTGAAGGCTAGGTAATGTGATGGCTAGGTAATGTGAAGGCTAGGTAACGTGAAGGCTAGGTAACGTGAAGGCTAGGTAATGTGAAAATAGGTAATTTGAAGGCTAGGTAATGTGAAAATAGGTAATTTGAAGGCTAGGTAATGTCATGGCAAGGTAATGTGATAGCAATGTAATGTGAAAGATAGGTAATCTAATGGCATGGTAAGGTGATGGTTAGGTAATTTGAGGGCTATGCACTTTGATTAGCACACCCTAATAATGTGAGAATAGCAAACAAGATAACCTGGGCTAGATAGGATAAATAAGGGATCTGGGAGCTTTTGAGTTAAATCGAGTCCTCGTCAGTGCATTTTATTTTTAAGCAAATTATTTTATTTTGCTGTGTTTAACTTCTTAGGTGGATTAAACACACAGCCACGTTACACACCTGGAAAACCTTCATTCTACTCAAGATGAGAATATGGCCAGTGACTGGAGCGTACACATGTATGCATGCTGATTGGCTCATTATCTGCATCCTTATCTGTGTGGCACAACCTTTGACTATATTTTTAACCACTCTGCAGGGGTAGAAAACATAGTGAAAGGGAGGAATTTGTCTAAAAATAAAATGCTCTACTGACTTGTTTGTAAATGTAACAAGCATTTGATAGGATCCTTTTTCTTGTGTGTAATGATGTCTTACTGTATGGTGCATTTTATCTTCATGTTCATTAGTTCATGTTTAATGAGGGCTGCAGACGTACAGCATTCACTTCCTGATGTCATGGGCAGACAGGTTCTCTAACTGGGAACCTTGTGCACCGTGGTTTAATTAAGGGGGATATAGTCAGCTGTATGCGCACTTTGGTTAAAAAAAAAATATATTTTTTCAGAAACAAGACAGTTTTTCTGCCCTGGAAACCAAATCTTGCTGCAGAGCACTCTGACTTGTGGGTGTCCAGCTGGCTTATCTCTCATTGGTGATCAGTGCACCTGCACTTCTGGGTACACACTGCTGCCAGGACACCTTCAGTGTACAGGTAGGTACCTGTAATAATAATATGTTTATCTATCATTTCATTTTTCACTTTTATAGTCATAATAATGTCTATCAATGTTCCATGATAAATGTTAAAACGTTTACCTGAGATGTTGATGTGCTGGCAGTATTTGCCATTTTTCTACATTTAATTTAAGATTGCTGTAAATCATTGTACATAAATTGTGGCATACGAATACAAATCTATATTTTCAAATATTAATTTTATTTTATTTTTTTAATAAAATTTTTTTTTTTGGGAAGTACAATTCTTTTATTTTTAACTAGTCCTAAAGCCCGTTCACACGGGCCATTTTTTGCATAGTTTTTGTAGTATAGTGTTAGGTGTTAGTGTAACTTAGGTTAGGTTTTATTTTACAGGTACTTTTGTATTTATTTTAGCTAGGTAGTTATTAAATAGTTAATAACTATTTAGTAACTATTCTACCTAGTTAAAATAAATACAAACTTGCCTGTAAAATAAAAATAAAACCTAAGCTAGATACAATGTAACTATTAGTTATATTGTAGCTATCTTAGGGTTTATTTTACAGGTAAGTATTTAGTTTTAAATAGGAATTATTTAGGTAATAATATTAATTTTTATTTAGATTCATTGTAATTATATTTAAGTTAGGGGGTGTTAGGGTTAGGGTTAGACTTAGGTTTAGGGGTTAATACATTTAGTATAGTGGCGGCGACGTTGAGGGCGGCAGATTAGGGGTTAATAAAATGTAGGTAGGTGGCGGCTATGATAGGGACGGCAGATTAGGGGTTAATAATATTTCACTAATGTTTGCGAGGCGGGAGTGCGACGGTTTAGGGTTTAATATGTTTATTTTAGTGGCGGCGATGTCCGGAGCGGTAGATTAGGGGTTAATAAATATAATTTAGGTGTCAGCGATGTCGGGGACGGCAGATTAGGGGTTAATAAGTGTAAGATTAGGGGAATTTAGACTCAGAGTTCATGTTAGGGTGTTAGGTGTAAACATAAAACTTGTTTCCCCATAGGAATCAATGGGGCTGCGTTACTGAGTTTTACGCTGCTTTTTTGCAGGTGTTAGACTTTTTCTCAGCCGGCTCTCCCCGTTGATTCCTATGGGGAAATCGTGCACGAGCACGTACGACCAGCTCACCGCTGACTTAAGCAGTACTGGTATTGAAGTGCGGTAAGGAGCACAATTTTGCTCAAGCTCATTTCTTGCCTTTTAATGCCGGGTTTGTAAAAAACTGTAATACCACCGCTGTAGGTGCTCTTTAGCACCGCACAGCCTCTAACGCAAAACTCGTAATCTGGCCAAGAGAAAATAGAGCTTTATCGCCAATCCTTCTTTCCAGGATAACCCAAAATACCCATCAGAAAGTGATGTGAAATTTTCTGAACAGGGGCACAGATAGCAAAACAAACTTTTCCCTATGTTATCCAAAACTAAAAAAATGTTTGGCTAGAGTTTCACCTAAAAAAAGTGCCTGTTCCAACTTACATACAAATTCAACTTAAGAACAAACCTACAGAACCTATCTTGTTCGTAACCTGGGGACTGCCTGTACATAAATACATAAACACACACATACACATCCTATATAATAAAAGGCCAAGTGTGTTTGTCCGAAGCTGTCATGCGCAGTAGAGACAGCACGAGGACAAACACACCTGGCCTTTAAGAGTCCCTAGCTGATCTGAAGCCGCGGCATACGTGGGCGTGGCCGGGCGTGAGCAGGGGGCGGGGTCGACGTGAAGGGCGTGGCCATGCGTGAATGTCCACGGAATGGGCGTGTCCGACATGAAAGGGGCGTGGTCGGATGCGGTCGCGCGATAGCGGGGAATGGGAGGGAGATAGATAGGGGGGGAGAGAGGGGGGGAGAGAGAAGGGGTTGAGAGACAGCAAAACAGAGGGGGGAGAGAGACAGCAAAAGAGAGAGGGGGAGAGAGACAGCAAAAGAGAGGGGGGAGAGAGACAGCAAAAGAGAGAGGGCGAGAGAGACAGCAAAAGAGAGGGGGGTGAGAGACAGCAAAGAGAGAGGGGGAGAGAGACAGCAAAAGAGAGAGGGGGGAGAGAGAGCGCAAAAGAGAGGGGGGAAGAGAGAGCACAAAAGAGAGAGGGGGAAGAGAGAGCGCAAAAGAGAAGGGGGGAAGAGCGCAAAAGAGAGGGGGAGAGAGAGCGCAAAAAAGAGGGGTGGAGAGAGAGCGCAAAAGAGAGGGGTGGAGAGAGAGCGCAAAAGAGAGGGGGGAGAGAGAGCACAAAAGAGAGGGGGGGAAGAGAGAGCACAAAAGAGAGGGGGGGAGAGAGAGCGCAAAAGAGAGGGGTGGAGAGAGAGCGCAAAAGAGAGGGGGAGAGAGAGAGCGCAAAAGAGAGGGAGGAGAGAGAGAGCTCAAAAGAGAGGGGAGAGAGAGAGAGCTCAAAATAGAGGGGGAGAGAGAGAGCAAAAGAGAGGGTGGGAGAGAGTGCAAAAGAGAGGGGTGAGAGAGAGGGCAAAAGATAGGGGGGAGAGAGAGGGCAAAAGAGAGGGGGGAGAGAGAGAGCGCAAAAGAGAGGGGGGAGAGAGAGCGCAAAAGAGAGGGGGGAGAGAGAGAGACAAAAAGAGAGGGGGGAGAGAGAGAGCACCAAAGAGAGGGGGGAGAGAGAGAGCACAAAAGAGAGGGGGGAGAGAGAGAGCGCAAAAGAGAGGGGGAGAGAGAAAGCTCAAAAGAGAGGGGGGAGAGAGAAAGCTCAAAAGAGAGGGGGAGAGAGAGAGCAAGGGGTGGGACCGCTGTACTGCAAAAAATGGCCCGTATGAACGGGCTTTAGGACTAGTATATATATATATATATATACTGTATATACACACACATACATATACATATTTAAACATGTAATTTTGATGTGTTTTGTGCAGCTTTTCAGCCAAGCGTAAAAGTGGACTAGAGCTCTCAATTGAATTGCGCTCAAGCGAACACATTTACTTTCAACTTGTAATATGCTTGCTACGTCCGATGCACACAAAGAGCTCCAATAATTCCCCTTATCGCTCGCGTGCAACAGTTAGAACGCCACTTGTAATCTAGCTCTAAATAACCATCAGATATTGTAACAAATAAAAATTTGCCGTCACATCTTCCGTTCTAAAAACCCTTCCAATTTCACAAACTTTTTTCAAACACATGGCCACACAGCAACATTATTTCTACCTGTACATGGTGATGTATTATAGTCTGAGTTTACAGTCTGGGAGGGGTTTGTTATTGGTGATGTATTATAGTCTGAGTTTACAGTCTGGGAGGGGGTTGTTATTGGTGATGTATTATAGTCTGAGTTTACAGTCTTGGAGGGGTTTGTTATTGGTGATGTATTATAGTCTGAGTTTACAGTCTGGGAGGGGGTTGTTATTGGTGATGTATTATAGTCTGAGTTTACAGTCTGGGAGGGGGTTGTTATTGGTGATGTATTATAGTCTGAGTTTACAGTCTGGGAGGGCGTTGTTATTGGTGATGTATTATAGTCTGAGTTTACAGTCTGGGAGGGGGTCATTTATTGGTGATGTATTATAGTCTGAGTTTACAGACTTGGGAGGGGATTGTTATTGGTGATGTTTTATAGTCTGAGTTTACACTCTAGGAGGGGGTTGTTATTGGTGATGTTTTATAGTCTGAGTTTACAGACTTGGGAGGGGGTTGTTATTGGTAATGGTATTATAGTCTGAGTTTACAGACTTGGGAGGGGGTTGTTATTGGTGATGGTATTATAGTCTGAGTTTACAGTCTGGGAGGGGGTTGTTATTGGTGATGGTATTATAGTCTGAGTTTACAGTCTGGGAGGGGGTTGTTATTGGTGATGGTATTATAGTCTGAGCTTACAATCTGAGGGGGGTTGTTATTGGTGATGTATTATAGTCTGAGTTTACAGACTTGGGAGGGGGTTGTTATTGGTAATGGTATTATAGTCTGAGTTTACAGACTTGGGAGGGGGTTGTTATTGGTGATGTATTATAGTCTGAGTTTACAGTCTGGGAGGGGTTGTTATTAGTGATGGTATTATAGTCTGAGTTTACAGTCTGGGAGGGGGTTGTTATTGGTGATGGTATTATAGTCTGAGTTTACAGTCTGGGAGGGGGTTGTTATTGGTGATGGTATTATAGTCTGAGTTTACAGTCTGGGAAGGGGTTGTTATTGGTGATGGTATTATAGTCTGAGTTTACAGTCTGGGAGGGGGTTGTTATTAGTGATGTATTACAGTCGGAGTTTACAGTCTGGGAGGGGGTCATTTATTGGTGATGTATTATAGTCTGAGTTTACAGACTTGGGAGGGGATTGTTATTGGTGATGTTTTATAGTCTGAGTTTACACTCTAGGAGGGGGTTGTTATTGGTGATGTTTTATAGTCTGAGTTTACAGACTTGGGAGGGGGTTGTTATTGGTAATGGTATTATAGTCTGAGTTTACAGACTTGGGAGGGGTTTGTTATTGGTGATGGTATTATAGTCTGAGTTTACAGTCTGGGAGGGGGTTGTTATTGGTGATGGTATTATAGTCTGAGTTTACAGTCTGGGAGGGGGTTGTTATTGGTGATGGCATTATAGTCTGAGCTTACAATCTGAGGGGGGTTGTTATTGGTGATGTATTATAGTCTGAGTTTACAGTCTGGGAGGGGGTTGTTATTGGTGATGTTTTATAGTCTGAGTTTACAGACTTGGGAGGGGGTTGTTATTGGTGATGTTTTATAGTCTGAGTTTACAGACTTGGGAGGGGGTTGTTATTAGTGATGTATTATAGTCTGAGTTTACAGTCTGGGAGGGGGTTGTTATTGGTGATGGTATTATAGTCTGAGTTTACAGTCTTGGATGGGTTGTTATTGGTGATGGTATTATAGTCTGAGTTTACAGTCTGGGAGGGGGTTGTTATTGGTGATGGTATTATAGTCTGAGTTTACAGTCTGGGAGGGGGTTGTTATTGGTGATGGTATTATAGTCTGAGTTTACAGTCTGGGAGGGGTTTGTTATTGGTGATGGTATTATAGTCTGAGCTTACAGTCTGAGGGGGGTTGTTATTGGTGATGTATTATAGTCTGAGTTTACAGTCTGGGAGGGGGTTGTTATTAGTGATGTATTATAGTCTGAGTTTACAGTCTGGGAGGGGGTCGTTATTGGTGATGTATTATAGTCTGAGTTTACAGACTTGGGAGGGGATTGTTATTGGTGATGTATTATAGTCTGAGTTTACAGTCTAGGAGGGGGTTGTTATTGGTGATGTTTTATAGTCTGAGTTTACAGACTTGGGAGGGGGTTGTTATTGGTGATGTATTATAGTCTGAGTTTACAGTCTGGGAGGGGGTTGTTATTGGTGATGGTATTATAGTCTGAGTTTACAGTCTGGGAGGGGGTTGTTATTGGTGATGTTACTATAGTCTGAGTTTACAGTCTGGGAGGGGTTGTTATTGGTGATGGTATTATAGTCTGAGTTTACAGTCTGGGAGGGGGTTGTTATTGGTGATGGTATTATAGTCTGAGTTTACAGTCTGGGAGGGGGTTGTTATTGGTGATTGTATTATAGTCTGAGTTTACAGTCTGGGAGGGGGTTGTTATTGGTGATGGTATTATAGTCTGAGTTTACAGTCTGGGAGGGGGTTGTTATTGGTGATGGTATTATAGTCTGAGTTTACAGTCTGGGAGGGGGTTGTTATTGGTGATGGTATTATAGTCTGAGCTTACAGTCTGAGGGGGGTTGTTATTGGTGATGTATTATAGTCTGAGTTTACAGACTTGGGAGGGGGTTGTTATTGGTGATGTATTATAGTCTGAGTTTACAGTCTGGGAGGGGGTTGTTATTGGTGATGGTATTATAGTCTGAGTTTACAGTCTGGGAGGGGTTGTTATTGGTGATATATTATAGTCTAAATTTACAGTCTGGGAGAGGTTGTTATTGGTGATGGTATTATAGTCTGAGTTTACAGACTTGGGAGAGGGTTGTTATTGGTGATGTATTATAGTCTGAGTTTACAGTCTGGGAGGGGGTTGTTATTGGTGATGGTATTATAGTCTGAGTTTACAGACTTGGGAGGGGGTTGTTATTGGTGATGTATTATAGTCTGAGTTTACAGTCTGGGTCTGGGAGGGGGTTATTATTGGTGATGTATTATAGTCTGAGTTTGCAGTCTGGGAGGGGGTTGTTATTGGTGATGGTATTATAGTCTGAGTTTACAGTCTTGGAGGGGGTTGTTATTGGTGATGGTATTATAGTCTGAATTTACAGTCTAGGAGGGGGTTGTTATTGGTGATGGTATTATAGTCTGAGTTTACAGTCTAGGAGGGCGTTGTTATTGGTGATGGTATTATAGTCTGAGTTTACAGTCTAGGAGGGGGTTGTTATTGTTGATGTTATTACAGTCTGAGTTTACAGTCTAGGAGGGGGTTGTTATTGGTGATGGTATTATAGTCTGAGTTTACAGTCTAGGAGGGGGTTGTTATTGGTAATGGTATTATAGTCTGAGTTTACAGTCTAGGAGGGCGTTGTTATTGGTGAGGTATTATTGTCTGATTTTACAGTCTGGGAGGGGTTGTTATTGTTGATGTTATTACAGTCTGAGTTTACAGTCTGGGAGGGGTTTGTTATTGGTGATGGTATTATAGTCTGAGTTTACAGTCTGGGGGGGGGGTTGTTATTGGTGATGGTATTATAGTCTGAGTTTACAGTTTGGGAGGGCGTTTTTATTGGTGATGGTATTATAGTCTGATTTTACAGTCTAGGAGGGTGTTGTTATTGGTGATGGTATTATAGTCTGATTTTACAGTCTGGGATGGGTTGTTATTGTTGATGTTATTACAGTCTGAGTTTACAGTCTGGAGGGGTTTGTTATTGGTGATGGTATTATAGTCTGAGTTTACAGTCTGGGAGGGGGGTTGTTATCGGTGATGGTATTATAGTCTGAGTTTACAGTTTGGGAGGGGGGTTGTTATTGGTGATGTATTATAGTCTGAGTTTACAGTCTGGAAAGGGGTTGTTATTGGTGATGGTATTATAGTCTGAGTTTACAGTCTGGGAGGGGGGTTTGTTATTGGTGATGGTATTATAGTCTGAGTTTACAGTCTGGGAGGGGGGTTTGTTATTGGTGATGGTATTATAGTCTGAGTTTACAGTCCGGGAGGGGGGTTGTTATTGGTGATGGTATTATAGTCTGAGTTTACAGTCTGGGAGGGGGGTTGTTATTGGTGATGTATTATAGTCTGAGTTTACAGTCTGGGAGGGGTAGTTATTGGTGATGTATTAAAGTCTGAGTTTACTGTCTGGGAGGGGGTTGTTATTGGTGATGTATTATAGTCTGAGTTTACAGTCCGGGAGGGGTTATCAGTGATAGTATTATAATCTGAGTTTACAGTCTGGGAGGGGTTGTTATTGGTGATGGTATTATAGTCTGAGTTTATAGGTGATGGCATGTTACATGTATGAGGGCATGTTACATGTATTATAGTCTGAGTTTACAGTCTGGGAGTGGGTTGTTATTGGTGATGTATTATAGTCTGAGTTTACAGTCTGGGAGAGGGTTGTTATTGGTGATGGTATTATAGTCTGAGTTTGCAGTCTAAGAGGGGTTGTTATCAGTGATGTTACATGTATTATAGTCTGAGTTTACAGTCTGGGAGTGGGTTGCTATTGGTGATGATATTATAGTCTGAGTTTACAGTCTGGAGGGGGTTGTTATTGGTGATGTATTATAGTCTGAGTTTACATTTTGGGAGGGGTTTGTTATTGGCAATAGTTTTATAGTCTGAGTTTACAGTCTGAGAGTGGGTTGCTATTGGTGATGGTATTATAGTCTGAGTTTATAGTCTGGAAAGGGGTTGTTATTGGTGATTGTATTATAGTCTGAGTTTATAGTCTGGAAAGGGGTTGTTATTGGTGATGGTATTATAGTCTGAGTTTACAGTCTGGGAGGGGGGTTTGTTATTGGTGATGGTATTATAGTCTGAGTTTATAGTCTGGGAGGGGGGTTGTTATTGGTGATGGTATTATAGTCTGAGTTTACAGTCTGGGAGGGGGGTTGTTATTGGTGATTGTATTATAGTCTGAGTTTATAGTCTGGAAAGGGGTTGTTATTGGTGATGGTATTATAGTCTGAGTTTACAGACTTGGGAGGGGGTTGTTATTGGTGATGTATTATAGTCTGAGTTTACAGTCTGGGTCTGGGAGGGGGTTATTATTGGTGATGTATTATAGTCTGAGTTTGCAGTCTGGGAGGGGGGTTTGTTATTGGTGATGGTATTATAGTCTGAGTTTATAGTCTGGGAGGGGGGTTGTTATTGGTGATGGTATTATAGTCTGAGTTTACAGTCTGGGAGTGGGTTGCTATTGGTGATGGTATTATAGTCTGAGTTTACATTTTGGGAGGGGTTTGTTATTGGTGATGTATTATAGTCTGAGTTTACATTTTGGGAGGGGTTTGTTATTGGCAATAGTATTATAGTTTGAGTTTACAGTCTGGAGGGGGTTGTTATTGGTGATTGTATTATAGTCTGAGTTTATAGTCTGGATAGGGGTTGTTATAGGTGATGGTATTATAGTCTGAGTTTACAGTCTGGGAGGGGGGTTTGTAATTGGTGATGGTATTATAGTCTGAGTTTACAGTCTGGGAGGGGGGGTTGTTATTGGTGATGGTATTATAGTCTGAGTTTACAGTCTGGGAGGGGTTGTTATTGGTGATGTATTATAGTCTGAGTTTACTGTCTGGGAGGGGTTGTTATAGGTGATGGCATTATAGTCTGAGTTTACAGTCTGGGAGGGGTTGTTATTGGTGATGGTATTATAGTCTGAGTTTACAGTCTGGGAGGGGGTTGTTATTGGTGATGTATTATAGTCTGAATTTACAGTCTTGGAGGGGGTTGTTATTGGTGATGTATTATAGTCTGAGTTTTCAGTCTTGGAGGGATTATAAGTGATGGTATTATAATCTGAGTTTACAGTCTGGGAGGGGTTGTTATTAATGGTGGTATTATAGTCTGAGTTTACAGTCTGGGAGGGGTTGTTATTGGTGATGGTATTATAGTCTGAGTTTACAGTCTGGGAGGGGTTATTATTGGTGATGTATTATAGTCTGAGTTTTCAGTCTGGGAGAGGGTTGCTATTGGTGATGGTATTATAGTCTGACTTTACATTTTGGTAGGGGTTTGTTATTGGCAATAGTATTATAGTCTGAGTTTACAGTCTGAGAGTGGGTTGCTATTGGTGATGGTATTATAGTCTGAGTTTACAGTCTGGAGGGGGTTGTTATTGGTGATGGTATTATAGTCTGAGTTTACTGTCTGGGTGGGGGTGTTTTGGTATTGGTATTATAGTCTGAGTTTACAGTCTGGGAGGGGGGGTTGTTATTGGTGATGATATTATAGTCTGAGTTTACAGTCTGGGTGGGTGGTTGTTATTTATGATGTATTATAGTCTGAGTTTATAGTCTGGGAGGGGGGTTGTTATTGGTGATGGTATTATAGTCTGAGTTTACAGTCTGGGAGGGGGTTGTTATTGGGGATGTATTATAGTCTGAGTCTACAGTCCGGGAGGGGTTGTTATTGGTGATGGTATTATAATCTGAGTTTACAGTCTTGGAGGGGTTGTTATTAGTGATGGTATTATAGTCTGAGATTACAGTCTGGGAGTGGTTTGCTATTGGTGATGGTATTATAGTCTGAGTTTACTGTCTGGGAGGGGGTGTATTGGTAAAGGTATTATAGTCTGAGTTTACAGTCTTGGGAGGGGGTTGTTATTGCTGATTTATTATAGTCTGAGTTTACATTTTGGGAGGGGTTAGTTATTGGCGATAGTATTATAGTCTGAGTTTGCAGTCTGAGAGGGGTTGTAATTGGTGATGTATTATAGTCTGAGTTTACAGTCTGGGAGGGGGTTGTTATTGGTGATGGTATTATAGTCTGAGTTTACAGTCTGGGAGGGGTTTGTTATTGGTGATTGTATTATAGTCTGAGTTTACAGTCTGGGAGTGGGTTGCTATTGGTGATGGTATTATAGTCTGAGTTTACATTTTGGGAGGGGTTTGTTATTGGTGATGTATTATAGTCTGAGTTTACATTTTGGGAGGGGTTTGTTATTGGCAATAGTTTTATAGTCTGAGTTTACAGTCTGAGAGTGGGTTGCTATTGGTGATGGTATTATAGTCTGAGTTTACAGTCTGGGAGGGGGGTTGTTATTGGTGATGGTATTATAGTCTGAGTTTACAGTCTGGGAGGGGGGTTGTTATTGGTGATGTATTATAGTCTGAGTTTACTGTCTGGAAGGGGTTGTTATTGGTGATGGCATTATAGTCTGAGTTTACAGTCTGGGAGGGGGTTGTTATTGGTGATGTATTACAGTCTGAGTTTACAGTCTGGGAGTGGGTTGTTATTGGTGATGGTATTATAGTCTGAGTTTACAGTCTGGGAGGGGGGGTTGTTATTGGTGATGTATTATAGTCTGAGTTTACAGTCTGGGAGTGGGTTGCTATTGGTGATGGTATTATAGTCTGAGTTTACATTTTGGGAGGGGTTTGTTATTGGTGATGTATTATAGTCTGAGTTTACATTTTGGGAGGGGTTTGTTATTGGCAATAGTTTTATAGTCTGAGTTTACAGTCTGAGAGTGGGTTGCTATTGGTGATGGTATTATAGTCTGAGTTTGCAGTCTGGAGGGGGTTGTTATTGGTGATTGTATTATAGTCTGAGTTTATAGTCTGGAAAGGGGTTGTTATTGGTGATGGTATTATAGTCTGAGTTTACAGTCTGGGAGGGGGGTTTGTTATTGGTGATGGTATTATAGTCTGAGTTTATAGTCTGGGAGGGGGGTTGTTATTGGTGATGGTATTATAGTCTGAGTTTACAGTCTGGAGGGGGTTGTTATTGGTGATTGTATTATAGTCTGAGTTTATAGTCTGGATAGGGGTTGTTATTGGTGATGGTATTATAGTCTGAGTTTACAGTCTGGGAGGGGGGTTTGTTATTGGTGATGGTATTATAGTCTGAGTTTACAGTCTGGGAGGGGGGGTTGTTATTGGTGATGATATTATAGTCTGAGTTTACAGTCTGGGTGGGTGGTTGTTATTTATGATGTATTATAGTCTGAGTTTACAGTCTGGGAGGGGTTGTTATTGGTGATGTATTATAGTATGAGTTTACTGTCTGGGAGGGGTTGTTATAGGTGATGGCATTATAGTCTGACTTTACAGTCTGGGAGAGGGTTGTTATTGGTGATGTATTATAGTCTGAATTTACAGTCTTGGAGGGGGTTGTTATTGGTGATGTATTATAGTCTGAGTTTATAGTCTGGAAAGGGGTTGTTATTGGTGATGGTATTATAGTCTGAGTTTACAGTCTGGGAGGGGGGTTTGTTATTGGTGATGGTATTATAGTCTGAGTTTATAGTCTGGGAGGGGGGTTGTTATTGGTGATGGTATTATAGTCTGAGTTTACAGTCTGGGAGGGGGGTTGTTATTGGTGATGTATTATAGTCTGAGTTTACAGTCTGGGAGTGGGTTGCTATTGGTGATGGTATTATAGTCTGAGTTTACATTTTGGGAGGGGTTTGTTATTGGTGATGTATTATAGTCTGAGTTTACATTTTGGGTGGGGGTTTGTTATTGGCTATAGTATTATAGTTTGAGTTTACAGTCTGAGAGTGGGTTGCTATTGGTGATGGTATTATAGTCTGAGTTTACAGTCTGGAGGGGGTTGTTATTGGTGATTGTATTATAGTCTGAGTTTATAGTCTGGATAGGGGTTGTTATTGGTGATGGTATTATAGTCTGAGTTTACAGTCTGGGAGGGGGGTTTGTTATTGGTGATGGTATTATAGTCTGAGTTTACAGTCTGGGAGGGGGGGTTGTTATTGGTGATGATATTATAGTCTGAGTTTACAGTCTGGGTGGGTGGTTGTTATTTATGATGTATTATAGTCTGAGTTTACAGTCTGGGAGGGGTTGTTATTGGTGATGTATTATAGTCTGAGTTTACTGTCTGGGAGGGGTTGTTATAGGTGATGGCATTATAGTCTGAGTTTACAGTCTGGGAGGGGTTGTTATTGGTGATGGTATTATAGTCTGAGTTTACAGTCTGGGAGGGGGTTGTTATTGGTGATGTATTATAGTCTGAATTTACAGTCTTGGAGGGGGTTGTTATTGGTGATGTATTATAGTCTGAGTTTACAGTCTTGGAGGGATTATAAGTGATGGTATTATAATCTGAGTTTACAGTCTGGGAGGGGTTGTTATTAATGATGGTATTATAGTCTGAGTTTACAGTCTTGGAGGGGTTATTATTGGTGATGTATTATAGTCTGAGTTTTCAGTCTGGGAGAGGGTTGCTATTGGTGATGGTATTATAGTCTGAGTTTACATTTTGGGAGGGGTTTGTTATTGGCAATAGTATTATAGTCTGAGTTTACAGTCTGAGAGTGGGTTGCTATTGGTGATGGTATTATAGTCTGAGTTTACAGTCTGGAGGGGGTTGTTATTGGTGATGGTATTATAGTCTGAGTTTACTGTCTGGGTGGGGGTGTTTTGGTATTTGTATTATAGACTGAGTTTACAGTCTGGGAGGGGGTTGTTATTGGGGATGTATTATAGTCTGAGTCTACAGTCCGGGAGGGGTTGTTATTGGTGATGGTATTATAATCTGAGTTTACAGTCTTGGAGGGGTTGTTATTAGTGATGGTATTATAGTCTGAGATTACAGTCTGGGAGTGGTTTGCTATTGGTGATGGTATTATAGTCTGAGTTTACTGTCTGGGAGGGGGTGTATTGGTAAAGGTATTATAGTCTGAGTTTACAGTCTTGGGAGGGGGTTGTTATTGCTGATGTATTATAGTCTGAGTTTACATTTTGGGAGGGGTTTGTTATTGGCGATAGTATTATAGTCTGAGTTTGCAGTCTGAGAGGGGTTGTAATTGGTGATGTATTATAGTCTGAGTTTACAGTCTGGGAGGGGGTTGTTATTGGTGATGGTATTATAGTCTGAGTTTACAGTCTGGGAGGGGTTTGTTATTGGTGATTGTATTATAGTCTGAGTTTACAGTATGGAAAGGGGTTGTTATTGGTGATGGTATTATAGTTTGAGTTTACAGTCTGGGAGGGGGGTTTGTTATCGGTGATGGTATTATAGTCTGAGTTTACAGTCTGGGAGGGGGGTTGTTATTGGTGATGGTATTATAGTCTGAGTTTACAGTCTGGGAGGGGGGTTGTTATTGGTGATGTATTATAGTCTGAGTTTACAGTCTGGGAGGGGGGTTGTTATTGGTGATGTATTATAGTCTGAGTTTACTGTCTGGAAGGGGTTGTTATTGGTGATGGCATTATAGTCTGAGTTTACAGTCTGGGAGGGGGTTGTTATTGGTGATGTATTATAGTCTGAGTTTACAGTCTGGGAGTGGGTTGTTATTGGTGATGGTATTATAGTCTGAGTTTACAGTGTGGGAGGGGGGGTTGTTATTGGTGATGTATTATAGTCTGAGTTTACAGTCTGGGAGTGGGTTGCTATTGGTGATGGTATTATAGTCTGAGTTTACATTTTGGGAGGGGTTTGTTATTGGTGATGTATTATAGTCTGAGTTTACATTTTGGGAGGGGTTTGTTATTGGCAATAGTTTTATAGTCTGAGTTTACAGTCTGAGAGTGGGTTGCTATTGGTGATGGTATTATAGTCTGAGTTTGCAGTCTGGAGGGGGTTGTTATTGGTGATTGTATTATAGTCTGAGTTTATAGTCTGGAAAGGGGTTGTTATTGGTGATGGTATTATAGTCTGAGTTTACAGTCTGGGAGGGGGGTTTGTTATTGGTGATGGTATTTTAGTCTGAGTTTACAGTCTGGGAGGGGGGTTGTTATTGGTGATGGTATTATAGTCTGAGTTTACATTTTGGGAGGGGTTTGTTATTGGTGATGTATTATAGTCTGAGTTTACATTTTGGGAGGGGTTTGTTATTGGCAATAGTATTATAGTTTGAGTTTACAGTCTGAGAGTGGGTTGCTATTGGTGATGGTATTATAGTCTGAGTTTACAGTCTGGGAGTGGGTTGTTATTGGTGATGTATTATAGTCTGAGTTTACAGTCTTGGAGGGGGTTGTTATTGGTGATGTATTATAGTCTGAGTTTACAGTCTGGGAGTGGGTTGTTATTGGTGATGGTATTATAGTCTGAGTTTACAGTCTGGGAGGGGGGTTGTTATTGGTGATGTATTATAGTCTGAGTTTACAGTCTGGGAGTGGGTTGCTATTGGTGATGGTATTATAGTCTGAGTTTACATTTTGGGAGGGGTTTGTTATTGGTGATGTATTATAGTCTGAGTTAACATTTTGGGAGGGGTTTGTTATTGGCAATAGTTTTATAGTCTGAGTTTACAGTCTGAGAGTGGGTTGCTATTGGTGATGGTATTATAGTCTGAGTTTACAGTCTGGGAGGGGGGTTGTTATTGGTGATGGTATTATAGTCTGAGTTTACAGTCTGGGAGGGGGGTTGTTATTGGTGATGGTATTATAGTCTGAGTTTACAGTCTGGGAGGGGGGTTGTTATTGGTGATGTATTATAGTCTGAGTTTACTGTCTGGAAGGGGTTGTTATTGGTGATGGCATTATAGTCTGAGTTTACAGTCTGGGAGGGGGTTGTTATTGGTGATGTATTACAGTCTGAGTTTACAGTCTGGGAGTGGGTTGTAATTGGTGATGGTATTATAGTCTGAGTTTACAGTCTGGGAGGGGGGGTTGTTATTGGTGATGTATTATAGTCTGAGTTTACAGTCTGGGAGGGGTTTGTTATTGGTGATGTATTATAGTCTGAGTTTACATTTTGGGAGGGGTTTGTTATTGGCAATAGTTTTATAGTCTGAGTTTGCAGTCTGGAGGGGGTTGTTATTGGTGATTGTATTATAGTCTGAGTTTATAGTCTGGAAAGGGGTTGTTATTGGTGATGGTATTATAGTCTGAGTTTACAGTCTGGGAGGGGGGTTTGTTATTGGTGATGGTATTATAGTCTGAGTTTACAGTCTGGGAGGGGGGTTGTTATTGGTGATGGTATTATAGTCTGAGTTTACAGTCTGGGAGGGGGGTTGTTATTGGTGATGTATTATAGTCTGAGTTTACAGTCTGGGAGTGGGTTGCTATTGGTGATGGTATTATAGTCTGAGTTTACATTTTGGGAGGGGTTTGTTATTGGCAATAGTATTATAGTTTGAGTTTACAGTCTGAGAGTGGGTTGCTATTGGTGATGGTATTATAGTCTGAGTTTACAGTCTGGGAGGGGGTTGTTATTGGTGATGTATTATAGTCTGAGTTTACAGTCTTAAAGGGGGTTGTTATTGGTGATGTATTATAGTCTGAGTTTACAGTCTGGGAGTGGGTTGTTATTGGTGATGGTATTATAGTCTGAGTTTACAGTCTGGGAGGGGGGTTGTTATTGGTGATGTATTATAGTCTGAGTTTACAGTCTGGGAGTGGGTTGCTATTGGTGATGGTATTATAGTCTGAGTTTACATTTTGGGAGGGGTTTGTTATTGGTGATGTATTATAGTCTGAGTTTACATTTTGGGAGGGGTTTGTTATTGGCAATAGTTTTATAGTCTGAGTTTACAGTCTGAGAGTGGGTTGCTATTGGTGATGGTATTATAGTCTGAGTTTGCAGTCTGGAGGGGGTTGTTATTGGTGATTGTATTATAGTCTGAGTTTATAGTCTGGAAAGGGGTTGTTATTGGTGATGGTATTATAGTCTGAGTTTACAGTCTGGGAGGGGGGTTTGTTATTGGTGATGGTATTATAGTCTGAGTTTATAGTCTGGGAGGGGGGTTGTTATTGGTGATGGTATTATAGTCTGAGTTTACAGTCTGGGAGGGGGGTTGTTATTTATGATGTATTATAGTCTGAGTTTACAGTCTGGGAGGGGTTGTTATTGGTGATGTATTATAGTCTGAGTTTACTGTCTGGGAGGGGTTGTTATAGGTGATGGCATTATAGTCTGAGTTTACAGTCTGGGAGGGGTTGTTATTGGTGATGGTATTATAGTCTGAGTTTACAGTCTGGGAGGGGGTTGTTATTGGTGATGTATTATAGTCTGAATTTACAGTCTTGGAGGGGGTTGTTATTGGTGATGTATTATAGTCTGAGTTTACAGTCTTAGAGGGATTATAAGTGATGGTATTATAATCTGAGTTTACAGTCTGGGAGGGGTTGTTATTGGTGATGGTATTATAGTCTGAGTTTACAGTCTGGGAGGGGTTATTATTGGTGATGTATTATAGTCTGAGTTTTCAGTCTGGGAGAGGGTTGCTATTGGTGATGGTATTATAGTCTGACTTTACATTTTGGTAGGGGTTTGTTATTGGCAATAGTATTATAGTCTGAGTTTACAGTCTGAGAGTGGGTTGCTATTGGTGATGGTATTATAGTCTGAGTTTACAGTCTGGAGGGGGTTGTTATTGGTGATGGTATTATAGTCTGAGTTTGCAGTCTGGAGGGGGTTGTTATTGGTGATTGTATTATAGTCTGAGTTTATAGTCTGGAAAGGGGTTGTTATTGGTGATGGTATTATAGTCTGAGTTTACAGTCTGGGAGGGGGGTTTGTTATTGGTGATGGTATTATAGTCTGAGTTTACAGTCTGGGAGGGGGGTTGTTATTGGTGATGGTATTATAGTCTGAGTTTACAGTCTGGGAGGGGGGTTGTTATTGGTGATGTATTATAGTCTGAGTTTACAGTCTGGGAGTGGGTTGCTATTGGTGATGGTATTATAGTCTGAGTTTACATTTTGGGAGGGGTTTGTTATTGGCAATAGTATTATAGTTTGAGTTTACAGTCTGAGAGTGGGTTGCTATTGGTGATGGTATTATAGTCTGAGTTTACAGTCTGGGAGGGGGTTGTTATTGGTGATGTATTATAGTCTGAGTTTACAGTCTTAAAGGGGGTTGTTATTGGTGATGTATTATAGTCTGAGTTTACAGTCTGGGAGTGGGTTGTTATTGGTGATGGTATTATAGTCTGAGTTTACAGTCTGGGAGGGGGGTTGTTATTGGTGATGTATTATAGTCTGAGTTTACAGTCTGGGAGTGGGTTGCTATTGGTGATGGTATTATAGTCTGAGTTTACTGTCTGGGTGGGGGTGTTTTGGTATTGGTATTATAGTCTGAGTTTACAGTCTGGGAGGGGGTGTTTATTGGGGATGTATTATAGTCTAAGTCTACAGTCCGGGAGGGGTTGTTATTGGTGATGGTATTATAATCTGAGTTTACAGTCTTGGAGGGGTTGTTATTAGTGATGGTATTATAGTCTGAGATTACAGTCTGGGAGTGGTTTGCTATTGGTGATGGTATTATAGTCTGAGTTTACTGTCTGGGAGGGGGTGTATTGGTAAAGGTATTATAGTCTGAGTTTACAGTCTGGGAGGGGGGTTTGTTATTGGTTATGGTATTATAGTCTGAGTTTACAGTCTGGGAGGGGGGTTGTTATTGGTGATGTATTATAGTCTGAGTTTACATTTTGGGAGGGGTTTGTTATTGGCGATAGTATTATAGTCTGAGTTTGCAGTCTGAGATGGGTTGTAATTGGTGATGTATTATAGTCTGAGTTTACAGTCTGGGAGGGGTTTGTTATTGGTGATTGTATTATAGTCTGAGTTTACTGTCTGGAAGGGGTTGTTATTGGTGATGGCATTATAGTCTGAGTTTACAGTCTGGGAGGGGGTTGTTATTGGTGATGTATTATAGTCTGAGTTTACAGTCTGGGAGTGGGTTGTTATTGGTGATGGTATTATAGTCTGAGTTTAGAGTCTGGGAGGGGGGGTTGTTATTGGTGATGTATTATAGTCTGAGTTTACAGTCTGGGAGTGGGTTGCTATTGGTGATGGTATTATAGTCTGAGTTTACATTTTGGGAGGGGTTTGTTATTGGTTATGTATTATAGTCTGAGTTTACATTTTGGGAGGGGTTTGTTATTGGCAATAGTTTTATAGTCTGAGTTTACAGTCTGAGAGTGGGTTGCTATTGGTGATGGTATTATAGTCTGAGTTTGCAGTCTGGAGGGGGTTGTTATTGGTGATTGTATTATAGTCTGAGTTTATAGTCTGGAAAGGGGTTGTTATTGGTGATGGTATTATAGTCTGAGTTTACAGTCTGGGAGGGGGGTTTGTTATTGGTGATGGTATTATAGTCTGAGTTTACAAACTGGGAGGGGGGTTGTTATTGGTGATGGTATTATATTCTGAGTTTACAGTCTGGGAGGGGGGTTGTTATTGGTGATGTATTATAGTCTGAGTTTACAGTCTGGGAGTGGGTTGCTATTGGTGATGGTATTATAGTCTGAGTTTACATTTTGGGAGGGGTTTGTTATTAGTGATGTATTATAGTCTGAGTTTACATTTTGGGAGGGGTTTGTTATTGGCAATAGTATTATAGTTTGAGTTTACAGTCTGAGAGTGGGTTGCTATTGGTGATGGTATTATAGTCTGAGTTTACAGTCTGGAGGTGGTTGTTATTGGTGATTGTATTATAGTCTGAGTTTATAGTCTGGAAAGGGGTTGTTATTGGTGATGGTATTATAGTCTGAGTTTACAGTCTGGGAGGGGGGTTTGTTATTGGTGATGGTATTATAGGCTGAGTTTACAGTCTGGGAGGGGGGTTGTTATTGGTGATGATATTATAGTCTGAGTTTACAGTCTGGGAGGGGGGTTGTTATTTATGATGTATTATAGTCTGAGTTTACAGTCTGGGAGGGGTTGTTATTGGTGATGTATTATAGTCTGAGTTTACTGTCTGGGAGGGGTTGTTATTGGTGATGGCATTATAGTCTGAGTTTACAGTCTGGGAGGGGTTGTTATTGGTGATGGTATTATAGTCTCAGTTTACAGTCTGGGAGGGGGTTGTTATTGGTGATGTATTATAGTCTGAATTTACAGTCTTGGAGGGGGTTGTTATTGATGATGTATTATAGTCTGAGTTTACAGTCTGGGAGGGGGTTGTTATTGGTGATGGTATTATAGTCTGAGTTTACAGTCTGGGAGGGGTTTGTTATTGGTGATGGTATTATAGTCTGAGTTTACTGTCTGGGAGAGGGTTGTTATTGGTGATGTATTATTGTCTGAGTTTACAGTCTGGGAGGGGGTTGTTATTGGTGATGTATTATAGTCTGAGTTTTCAGTCTGGAAGAGGGTTGCTATTGGTGATGGTATTATAGTCTGAGTTTACAGTCTGAGAGTGGGTTGCTATTGGTGATGGTATTATAGTCTGAGTTTACAGTCTGGAGGGGGTTGTTATTGGTGATGGTATTATAGTCTGAGTTTACTGTCTGGGTGGGGGTGTTTTGGTATTGGTATTATAGTCTGAGTTTACAGTCTGGGAGGGGGTTGTTATTGGGGATGTATTATAGTCTGAGTCTACAGTCCGGGAGGGGTTGTTATTGGTGATGGTATTATAATCTGAGTTTACAGTCTTGGAGGGGTTGTTATTAGTGATGGCATTATAGTCTGAGATTACAGTCTGGGAGTGGTTTGCTGTTGGTGATGGTATTATAGTCTGAGTTTACTGTCTGGGAGGGGGTGTATTGGTAAAGGTATTATAGTCTGAGTTTACAGTCTTGGGAGGGGGTTGTTATTGGTGATGTATTATAGTCTGAGTTTACATTTTGGGAGGGGTTTGTTATTGGCGATAGTATTATAGTCTGAGTTTGCAGTCTGAGAGGGATTGTTATTGGTGATGTATTATAGTCTGAGTTTACAGTCTGGGAGGGAGTTGTTATTGGTGATGGTATTATAGTCTGAGTTTAGAGTCTGGGAGGGGTTTGTTATTGGTGATGGTATTATAGTCTGAGTTTACTGTCTGGGAGAGGGTTGTTATTGGTGAAGTATTATTGTCTGAGTTTACAGTCTGGGAGGGGGTTGTTATTGGTGATGGTATTATAGTCTGAGTTTACAGTCTGGGAGGGGTTGTTATTGGTGATGGTATTATAGTCTGAGTTTACAGTCTGGGAGGGGTTGTTATTGGTGATGTATTATAGTCTGAATTTTCAGTCTGGGAGAGGGTTGCTATTGGTGATGGTATTATAGTCTGACTTTACATTTTGGTAGGGGTTTGTTATTGGCAATAGTATTATAGTCTGAGTTTACAGTCTGAGAGTGGTTTGCTATTGGTCGATGTATTATAGTCTGAGTTTACTTTTTGGGAGGGGTTTGTTATTGGCAATAGTATTATAGTCTGAGTTTACAGTCTGGAGGGGGTTGTTATTGGTGATGGTATTATAGTCTGAGTTTACTGTCTGGGTGGGGGTGTTTTGGTATTGGTATTATAGTCTGAGTTTACAGTCTGGGAGGGGGTTGTTATTGGGGATGTATTATAGTCTGAGTCTACAGTCCGGGAGGGGTTGTTATTGGTGATGGTATTATAATCTGAGTTTACAGTCTTGGAGGGGTTGTTATTAGTGATGGTATTATAGTCTGAGATTACAGTCTGGGAGTGGTTTGCTATTGGTGATGGTATTATAGTCTGAGTTTACTGTCTGGGAGGGGGTGTATTGGTAAAGGCATTATAGTCTGAGTTTACAGTCTTGGGAGGGGGTTGTTATTGGTGATGTATTATAGTCTGAGTTTACATTTTCGGAGGGGTTTGTTATTAGCGATAGTATTATAGTCTGAGTTTGCAGTCTGAGAGGGGTTGTAATTGGTGATGTATTATAGTCTGAGTTTACAGTCTGGGAGGGGGTTGTTATTGGTGATGGTATTATAGTCTGAGTTTACAGTCTGGGAGGGGTTTGTTATTGGTGATTGTATTATAGTCTGAGTTTACTGTCTGGGAGAGGGTTGTTATTGGTGATGTATTATTGTCTGAGTTTACAGTCTTGGAGGGGGTTGTTCTTGGTGATGTATTATAGTCTGAGTTTACAGTCTGGGAGGGGTTGTTATTGGTGATGAATTATAGTCTGAGTTTACAGTCTGGGAGGGGGGTTTGTTATTGGTTATGGTATTATAGTCTGAGTTTACAGTCTGGGAGGGGGGTTGTTATTGGTGATGGTATTATAGTCTGAGTTTACAGTCTGGGAGGGGGGTTGTTATTGATGATGTATTATAGTCTGAGTTTACAGTCTGGGAGGGGTTGTTATTGGTGATGTATTATAGTCTAAGTTTACAGTCTGGGAGGGGTTGTTATTGGTGATGTATTATAGTCTGAGTTTTCAGTCTGGGAGAGGGTTGCTATTGGTGATGGTATTATAGTCTGACTTTACATTTTGGTAGGGGTTTGTTATTGGCAATATTATTATAGTCTGAGTTTACAGTCTGAGAGTGGGTTGCTATTGGTGATGGTATTATAGTCTGAGTTTACAGTCTGGAGGGGGTTGTTATTGGTGATGGTATTATAGTCTGAGTTTACTGTCTGGGTGGGGGTGTTTTGGTATTGGTATTATAGTCTGAGTTTACAGTCTGGGAGGGGGTTGTTATTGGGGATGTATTATAGTCTGAGTCTACAGTCCGGGAGGGGTTGTTATTGGTGATGGTATTATAATCTGAGTTTACAGTCTTGGAGGGGTTGTTATTAGTGATGGTATTATAGTCTGAGATTACAGTCTGGGAGTGGTTTGCTGTTGGTGATGGTATTATAGTCTGAGTTTACTGTCTGGGAGGGGGTGTATTGGTAAAGGTATTATAGTCTGAGTTTACAGTCTTGGGAGGGGGTTGTTATTGGTGATGTATTATAGTCTGAGTTTACATTTTGGGAGGGGTTTGTTATTGGCGATAGTATTATAGTCTGAGTTTGCAGTCTGAGAGGGATTGTTATTGGTGATGTATTATAGTCTGAGTTTACAGTCTGGGAGGAAGTTGTTATTGGTGATGGTATTATAGTCTGAGTTTACAGTCTGGGAGGGGTTTGTTATTGGTGATGGTATTATAGTCTGAGTTTACTGTCTGGGAGAGGGTTGTTATTGGTGAAGTATTATTGTCTGAGTTTACAGTCTGGGAGGGGGTTGTTATTGGTGATGGTATTATAGTCTGAGTTTACAGTCTGGGAGGGGTTGTTATTGGTGATGGTATTATAGTCTGAGTTTACAGTCTGGGAGGGGTTGTTATTGGTGATGTATTATAGTCTGAATTTTCAGTCTGAGAGTGGTTTGCTATTGGTCGATGTATTATAGTCTGAGTTTACTTTTTGGGAGGGGTTTGTTATTGGCAATAGTATTATAGTCTGAGTTTACAGTCTGGAGGGGGTTGTTATTGGTGATGGTATTATAGTCTGAGTTTACTGTCTGGGTGGGGGTGTTTTGGTATTGGTATTATAGTCTGAGTTTACAGTCTGGGAGGGGGTTGTTATTGGGGATGTATTATAGTATGAGTCTACAGTCCGGGAGGGGTTGTTATTGGTGATGGTATTATAGTCTGAGATTACAGTCTGGGAGTGGTTTGCTATTGGTGATGGTATTATAGTCTGAGTTTACTGTCTGGGAGGGGGTGTATTGGTAAAGGTATTATAGTCTGAGTTTACAGTCTTGGGAGGGGGTTGTTATTGGTGATAGTATTATAGTCTGAGTTTGCAGTCTGAGAAGGATTGTTATTGGTGATGTATTATAGTCTGAGTTTACAGTCTGGGAGGGAGTTGTTATTGGTGATGGTATTATAGTCTGAGTTTACAGTCTGGGAGGGGTTTGTTATTGGTGATGGTATTATAGTCTGAGTTTACTGTCTGGGAGAGGGTTGTTATTGGTGAAGTATTATAGTCTGAGTTTACAGTCTGGGAGGGGTTGTTATTGGTGATGGTATTATAGTCTGAGTTTACAGTCTGGGAGGGGTTGTTATTGGTGATGTATTATAGTCTGAATTTTCAGTCTGGGAGAGGGTTGCTATTGGTGATGGTATTATAGTCTGACTTTACATTTTGGTAGGGGTTTGTTATTGGCAATAGTATTATAGTCTGAGTTTACAGTCTGAGAGTGGTTTGCTATTGGTCGATGTATTATAGTCTGAGTTTACTTTTTGGGAGGGGTTTGTTATTGGCAATAGTATTATAGTCTGAGTTTACAGTCTGGAGGGGGTTGTTATTGGTGATGGTATTATAGTCTGAGTTTACTGTCTGGGTGGGGGTGTTTTGGTATTGGTATTATAGTCTGAGTTTACAGTCTGTGATGGGGTTGTTATTGGGGATGTATTATAGTCTGAGTCTACAGTCCGGGAGGGGTTGTTATTGATGATGGTATTATAATCTGAGTTTACAGTCTTGGAGGGGTTGTTATTAGTGATGGTATTATAGTCTGAGATTACAGTCTGGGAGTGGTTTGCTATTGGTGATGGTATTATAGTCTGAGTTTACTGTCTGGGAGGGGGTGTATTGGTAAAGGTATTATAGTCTGAGTTTACAGTTTTGGGAGGGGGTTGTTATTGGTGATGTATTATAGTCTGAGTTTGCAGTCTGAGAGGGGTTGTAATTGGTGATGTATTATAGTCTGAGTTTACAGTCTGGGAGGGGGTTGTTATTGGTGATGGTATTATAGTCTGAGTTTACAGTCTGGGAGGGGTTTGTTATTGGTGATGGTATTATAGTCTGAGTTTACTGTCTGGGAGAGGGTTGTTATTGGTGATGTATTATTGTCTGAGTTTACAGTCTGGGAGGGGGTTGTTATTGGTGATGTATTATAGTCTGAGTTTACAGTCTGTGAGGAGGTTGTTATTGGTGATGTATTATATTCTGAGTTTACAGTCTTGGAGGGGGTTGCTCTTGGTGATGTATTATAGTCTGAGTTTACAGTCTGGGAGGGATTGTTATTGGTGATGAATTATAGTCTGACTTTACAGTCTGGAGGGGGTTGTTATTGGTGATTGTATTATAGTCTGAGTTTATA
Source organism: Bombina bombina (assembly GCF_027579735.1). Taxonomy (NCBI): domain Eukaryota; kingdom Metazoa; phylum Chordata; class Amphibia; order Anura; family Bombinatoridae; genus Bombina; species Bombina bombina. Next base: position 1,143,167,268 of record NC_069503.1, on the reverse strand, counting down.
GTCTGGAAAGGGGTTGTTATTGGTGATGGTATTATAGTCTGAGTTTACAGTCTGGGAGGGGGGTTTGTTATTGGTTATGGTATTATAGTCTGAGTTTACAGTCTGGGAGGGGGGTTGTTATTGATGATGTATTATAGTCTGAGTTTACAGTCTGGGAGGGGTTGTTATTGGTGATGTATTATAGTCTGAGTTTACTGTCTGGGAGGGCTTGTTATTGGTGATGGCATTATAGTCTGAGTTTACAGTCTGGGAGGAGTTGTTATTGGTGATGGTATTATAGTCTGAGTTTACAGTCTGGGAGGGGGTTGTTATTGGTGATGTATTATAGTCTGAATTTACAGTCTTGGAGGGGGTTGTTATTGGTGATGTATTATAGTCTGAGTTTACAGTCTTGGAGGGATTATAAGTGATGGTATTATAATCTGAGTTTACAGTCTGGGAGGGGTTGTTATTAATGATGGTATTATAGTCTGAGTTTACAGTCTGGGAGGGGTTGTTATTGGTGATGGTATTATAGTCTGAGTTTACAGTCTGGGAGGGGTTGTTATTGGTGATGTATTATAGTCTGAGTTTACAGTCTGGGAGAGGGTTGCTATTGGTGATGGTATTATAGTCTGACTTTACATTTTGGTAGGGGTTTGTTATTGGCAATATTATTATAGTCTGAGTTTACAGTCTGAGAGTGGGTTGCTATTGGTGATGGTATTATAGTCTGAGTTTACAGTCTGGAGGGGGTTGTTATTGGTGACGGTATTATAGTCTGAGTTTACTGTCTGGGTGGGGGTGTTTTGGTATTGGTATTATAGTCTGAGTTTACAGTCTGGGAGGGGGTTGTTATTGGGGATGTATTATAATCTGAGTTTACAGTCTTGGAGGGGTTGTTATTAGTGATGGTATTATAGTCTGAGATTACAGTCTGGGAGTGGTTTGCTATTGGTGATGGTATTATAGTCTGAGTTTACTGTCTGGGAGGGGGTGTATTGGTAAAGGTATTATAGTCTGAGTTTACAGTCTTGGGAGGGGGTTGTTATTGGTGATGTATTATAGTCTGAGTTTACATTTTGGGAGGGGTTTGTTATTAGCGATAGTATTATAGTCTGAGTTTGCAGTCTGAGAGGGGTTGTTATTGGTGACATTATAATCTGAGTTTACAGTCTGTGAGGAGGTTGTTATTGGTGATGTATTATATTCTGAGTTTACAGTCTGGGAGGGGGTTGTTCTTGGTGATGTATTATAGTCTGAGTTTACCAGGGACGTGCACTCATAAGAGGCAGGGGAGGCAGTGCCTACCCTGACATATGTGGCCAAAGCTTAATTACATTTTAATTAAAACAAAAAAAAAAGTCCAAAAAAAATATTTCCCCCCCATGTAATGCTATGAAGAGGCAGGTACAGGAATGCTTCTCTCCATTGCAGTACATGGGTCAAAGGAAAAGCTGTGCTGCAGCGCCACCTGTGTTCTGTCAATATATTAGCAGCAAACATTGGTACCAATAGGAGGCACCCCTCTTGATGCCTCCTAGCAAGTGAAGGATATATAGATTAATCAGAAGGAGGATGCAGTGAGCAGGGTCATGTGACACAACTAGAAGCTGAGGTAACCTAAGAACAGATGAGATCAAGCAGAAGAGTAAAGTAGTATTCTACATCTCTTGTGATTCACAAATTGTGTTCATATACAGCTCATTAACAGGGGGGGACAGTAAGTGAGCATAACCCAAGCAGAAGAGTAAAGTAGTATTCTACATCTCTTGTGATTCACAAATTGTGTTCAGATGCAGCTCATTAACAGGGGGGGACAGTAAGTGAGCATAACCCAAGCAGAAGAGTAAAGTAGTATTCTACATCTCTTGTGATTCACAAATTGTGTTCAGATACAGCTCATTAACAGGGGGGACAGTAAGTGAGCATAACCCAAGCAGAAGAGTAAAGTAGTATTCTACATCTCTTGTGATTCACAAATTGTGTTCAGATACAGCTCATTAACAGGGGGGACAGTAAGTGAGCATAACCCAATACTGACAGGAAGTCAAAGGGTCAATTCAAATTTAAATCCATAATTTAATACCCAGAGTTCGAAGTTAAGTGTGCAGTGTCCACATTATTTAAATAAAAGTTTTTGACATTGAATATTGCTAAGCCTCCCTTTTTTATGGTTATTTGATTTAATTAGGTACAAACCCCATATATGTTATGTCTGTTCAGTCAGAGCATGCAGTATCTATTTTTATTTTTCTCTGTGTCTCCATTTATTTAAAGACTGCTGTTAACTTGTAATTCACAAATCAATTGAAAGCTGTTGCATTGTGTTTTTAATATGTGCTGCTTTTATACAAGTTTATATTAATAAAAAGGAGATAATGAGTCATTTAAAATATATATATATGTAATTATTGCAGTTGTTTAATATTTTTAGAAATAAAGCCACTGTAAAGTAACTGGTTAAACACATAGTCAAAGGGAGACATTTAAAATTAAACTTTCATGATTGAGGTAGAGAATGTTATTTTAATAGACTTTTCTAGTTATTTATATTTTGAGAATTAGCATCAACTGTTACTGGCCCCATGTCAGCAAATCAAATTAGTTTTTGATAGGAACATGAAAGTCATAATTACATTTCCATCATTCAGATAGAAATTGCACACAAAAAATAAATAAATAAACTTTCTATTTTACTTTTATTATCTACTTCATTCTTTTGGTATCCTTTGGTGTCCTTTGTTGACGAGCATACCTAAGTGGGATGTGCACGTGCGTTTCTTGAACACTATATTGCAGCAGCAGCAGCAGCTGTGTTGGCAGTATTGATAACTTGTCCTTTGTGTAAAACTTGTATGGTAAATTATTTCTATTTTTACAAGACAGTAGTGAGTAGAGAAGAGATTGTGTATTGTGTATCATTCTAATTGCTTAGTAACTGGCACTGTGCCACAGAATTGTGTGAGTGTGTATGTGAGCAGAGTATGTGTGCTTTATTCTCCAGGTAATCAATACATTTCCGATGAGCTGGTGCTTTAGTGCAGTGTTTCTCAACAATGGTCCTCAAGTACCCCCAACAGGCCAGGTTTTCATTATAGCTGAATCAGTGCACAGGTGAAGTAATCAGCTGATCAGTAACTCAGTGGTTACTAACTTGCTCTCACCCATCACCTGATTATGTCACCTGTGCACTGGTTCAGCTATCATTTAAACCTGCCCTGTTGGGGGTACTTGCAGCCCTCTGTACATGTGTTTCTCCATCGTATCATATCTAGTGCCTCACCAGCCTCTGACCTCACTGCACGTCACTGGAGTTTACAGTCTGGGAGGGGTTGTTATTGGTGATGAATTATAGTCTGACTTTACAGTCTGGGAGGGGGTTGTTATTGGTGATGTATTAAAGTCTGAGTTTACAGTCTTGGAGTGAGTTGTTATTGGTGATGGTATTATAGTCTGAGTTTTCAGTCTAGGAGGGGGTTCTTATTGGTGACATATTATAGTCTGAGTTTACAGACTGGGAAGGGGTTATTATTGGTGATAGTATTATAGTCTGAGTTTACAGTCTTGGAGTGGGTTGTTATTGGTGATGGTATTATAGTCTGAGTTTACAGTCTAGGAGGGGGTTGTTATTGGTGATGGTATTAATGTCAAAATTTACAGTCTAGGAGGGGGTTGTTATTGGTGATGTAGTATAGTCTGAGTTTACAGTTTAGGAGGGGGTTGTTGTTGGTGATGCATTATAGTCTGAGTTTACAGTCTGGAAGGGGTTGTTATTGGTGATGTATTATAGTCTGAGTTTACAGTTTAGGAGGGCGTTGTTATTGGTGGTGGTATTATGGTCTGATTTTAGAGTCTGGGAGGGGTTGTTATTGGTGATTTTATTATAGTCTGAGTTTACAGTCTGGGAGGGGTTTTTATTGGTGATGGTATTATAGTCTGATTTTACAGTCTGGGAGGGGGTTATTATTGTTGATGGTATTATAGTCTGAGTTTACAGTCTGGCAGGGATTGTTATTGGTGATGTATTATAGTCTGAGTTTAAAGTCTGGAGGGGGTTGTTATTGGTGATGTATTATAGTTTGAGTTTACAGTTTGGGAGGGGTTTGTTATTGGTGATGGTATTATAGTCTGAGTTTAAAGTCTGGAGGGGGTTGTTATTGGTGATGGTATTATTATTTTGAGTTTACAGTCTGGAGGGGGTTGTTATTGGTTATGGTATTATAGTCTGAGTTTACATTCTGAGAAGGGTTTTTATTTTTGATGTATTATAGTCTGAGTTTACAGTCTGGGAGGGGTTTGTATTGGTGATGGTATTATAGTCTGATTTTACAGTCTGGGAGGGGGTTTATTATTGTTGATGGTATTATAGTCTGAGTTTACAGTCTGGGAGGGATTGTTATTGGTGATGTATTATAGTCTGAGTTTACTGTCTGGGAGGAGTTGTTATTGGTAATGTTATTGTAGTCTAAGTTTACAGTCTGGGAGGGGGTTGTTATTGGTGTTGCATTATACTCTGAGTTTTCTGTCTGCGAGGGTTTGTTATTGGTAATGGTATTATAGTCTGAGTTTACAATCTAGGAGGGGTTGTTATTGGGGATGTATTATAGTCTGAGTTTACAGTCTTGGAGGGGTTATCAGTGATGGTATTATAATCTGAGTTTACAGTCCAGGAGGGGTTGCTATTAATGATGGTATTATAGTCTGAGTTTACAGTCAGGGAGAGGGTTGCTATTAGTGATGGTATTATAGTCTGAGTTTACTGTCTGGGAGGGGGTGTTTTGGTGATGGTATTATAGTCTGAGTTTACAGTCTGGAAGGGGTTGTTATTGGTGATGTATTATAGTCTGAGTTTATAGTCTTGGAGTAGGTTGCTATTGGTGATGGTATTATAGTCTGAGTTTACTGTCTGGGAGGGGGTGTATTGATAATGGCATTATAGTCTGAGTTTACAGTCTTGGGATGGGGTTGTTATTGGTGATGTATTATAGTTTGAGTTTACAGTTTGGGAGGGGGTTGTTATTGGTGATGGTATTATAGTCTGAGTTTAAAATCTGGAGGGGGTTGTTATTGGTGATGGTATTATTATTTTGAGTTTACAGTCTGGGGGGGGTTGTTATTGGTTATGGTATTATAGTCTGAGTTTACATTCTGAAAAGGGTTTTTATTTTTGATGTATTATAGTTTGAGTTTACAGTCTGGGAGGGGGTTGTTATTGGTGATGTATTATAGTCTGAGTTTACTGTCTGGGAGGGGGTTGTTATTGGTGATGGTATTATAGTCTGAGTTTACAGTCTGGGAGAGGATTGTTATTGGTGATGGTATTATAGTCTGAGTTTACTGTCTGAAGGGGGTTGTTATTGGTGATGGTATTATTATTTTGAGTTTACAGTCTGGAGGGGGTTGTTATTGGTTATGGTATTATAGTGTGAGTTTACAGTCTGAGGGGGGTTGTTATTGGTGATGTATTATAGTCTGAGTTTACAGTCTGGGAAGGCGTTGTTATTGGTGATGTATTATAGTCTGAGTTTACAGTCTTGGAGGGGTTATCAGTGATGGTATTATAATCTGATCTTACAGTCTGGGAAGGGTTGATATTAATGATGGTATTATAGTCTGAGTTTGCTGTCTAAGAGGGGTTGTTATTAGTGATGTATTGTAGTCTGAGTTTGCAGTTTGGGAGTGGGTTGCTATTGGTGATGGTATTATAGTCTGAGTTTACAGTCTGGAGGGGGTTGTTTTTGGTGATGGTATTATAGTCTGAGTTTACAGTCTGGGAGTTGGTTGCTATTGGTGATGGTATTATAGTCTGAGTTTACTGTCTGGGAGGGGGTGTACTGGTAATGGTATTATAGTCTGAGTTTACAGTCTTGGGAGGGGGCTGTTATTGGTGATGTATTATAGTCTGAGTTTACAGTTTGGGAGGGGTTTGTTATTGGCGATAGTATTATATAGTCTGAGTTTATAGTCTGAGAGGGGTTTTTATTGGTGATGGTATTAAAGTCTGAGTTTACAGTCTGGGAGGGGGTTGTTATTAGTGATGGTATTATAGTCTGAGTTTATAGTCTGGGAGGGGGTTGTTATTAGTGATGGTATTATAGTCTGAGTTTACTGTCTGGGAGGTGGTGTATTGATAATGGTATTATAGTCTGAGTTTACAGTCTTGGGATGGGGTTGTTTTTGGTTATATATTATAATCTGAGTTTCCAGTGTGGGAGGGGGTTGTTATTGGTGATGTATTATAGTCTGAGTCTACAGTCCAGGAGGGGTTGTTATTGGTGATGGTATTATAATCTGAGCTTACAATCTGGGTGGGGTTGTTATTAGTGATGATATTATAGTCTGAGTTTACAATCTGGGACTGGGTTGCTATTGGTGATGGTATTATAGCCTGAGTTTACAGTCTGGGATGGGGTTGTTATTGGTGATGGTATTATAGTCTGAGTTTACAGTCTGGGAGAGGGTTGTTATTGGTGATGTATTATAGTCTGAGTTTACAGTCTGTGAGGGGGTTGTTATTGGTGATGTATTATAGTCTGAGTTTACAGTGTGGGAGGGGGTTGTTATTGGTGATGTATTATATTCTGAGTTTACAGTCTGGGAGGGGGTTGTTCTTGGTGATGTATTATAGTCTGAGTTTACAGTCTGGGAGGGGTTGTTATTGGTGATGTATTATAGTCTGAGTTTACAGTCTGGGAGTGGGTTGTTATTGGTGATGTATTATAATCTGAGTTTACAGTCTGGGAAGGGGTTGTTATTGGTGATGGTATTATAGTCTGAGTTTACAGTCTTGGAGTGGGCTGTTATTGGTGATGGTATTATAGTCTAAATTTACAGTCTAGGAGGGGGTTGTTATTGGTGATGGTATTATAGTCTAAATTTACAGTCTAGGAGGGGGTTGTTATTGGTGATGTATTATAGTCTAAATTTACAGTCTAGGAGAGGGTTGTTATTGGTGATGTATTATAGTCTGAGTTTACAGTTTAGGAGGGGGTTGTTGTTGGTGATGTATTATAGTCTGAGTTTACAGTCTGGAAGGGGTTGTTATTGGTGATGTATTATAGTCTGACTTTACAGTCTGCGAGGGGTTGTTATTGGTGATGGTATTATAGTCTGAGTTTTCAGTCTAGAAGGGGGTTGTTATTGGTGATGGTATTATAGTCTGAGTTTACAGTCTAGGAGGGCGTTGTTATTGGTGATGGTATTATAATCTGATTTTACAGTCTGGGAGGGGTTGTTATTGGTGATGTTATTGTAGTCTGAGTTTACAGTCTGGGAGGAGTTGTTATTGGTGATGGTATTATAGTCTGATTTTACAGTCTGGGAAGGGGGTTGTTATTGGTAATGGTATTATAGTCTGAGTTTACAGTCTGGGAGGGATTGTTATTGGTGATGTATTATAGTCTGAGTTTAAAGTCTGGGAGGACATGAATAAGGAAATGGGTCCGAAACGTTGTCTGTTTTAAGTGGCACAATAAAATAATGTTTTAAATACAGTTGGTGGTGCAGCTATGTTATTACTTTTGGACTGTCTTTTTGGGACCTTGGTGCAGGTCCAATAGTTGGCACACCTGCAAACAAGCTGATTTACACCCTTGGTGCTTGTGCATTCTTTGTTGTTTAAAGTCTGGGAGGGGTTGTTATTGCTGATGGTATGATAGTCTAAGTTTACTGTCTGGGAGGGGTTGTTATTGGTAATGGTATTATAGTCTAAGTTTACTGTCTGCAAGGGGTTGTTATTGGTAATGGTATTATAGTCTGAGTTTTCAATCTAGGAGGGGTTGTTATTGGTGATGGTATTATAGTCTGAGTTTACAGTCTAGGAAGGTTTTGTTATTGGTGATGGTATTATAGTCTGAGTTTACAGTCTGGGAGGGGTTTGTTATTGGTGATGGTATTAGTCTGAGTTTACAGTCTGGGAGGGGTTTGTTTTTAGTTATGGTATTATAGTATGAGTTTACAGTCCTTGAGGAGGTTGTTATTGGTAAAGTTTTATAGTATGAGTTTATAGTCTGGGAGGGGTTGTTATTGGTGATGGTATTATAGTATGAGTTTACAGTCCTTGAGGAGGTTGTTATTGGTAAAGTTTTATAGTATGAGTTTATAGTCTGGGAGGGGTTGTTATTGGTGATGGTATTATAGTATGAGTTTACAGTCCTTGAGGAGGTTGTTATTGGTAAAGTTTTATAGTATGAGTTTATAGTCTGGGAGGGGTTGTTATTGGTGATGGTATTATAGTATGAGTTTACCGTCCTTGAGGAGGTTGTTATTGGTAAAGTTTTATAGTATGAGTTTATAGTCTGGGAGGGGTTGTTATTGGTGATTTGCTTAAATGCAGATTTTCCTGGCTGCTCCTGTTCATTACTGCATGGAATGGAATTACTGGTGATGCACGTTGTCCTAGACCTATATCCCATCCATATTTGTGTTCCTAAAACCACATTTGCTCTTATACACAGCTCCTACTGAGCACTGAACTAGATTATATAAACGACAGTAAGCAATAGTTAAGAACACTCAGTCCTCTGGTTAAATCTGTTTCAGATATTGATGAATGTGCTGCTGCAGACTCGCCGTGCGGATTATACTCCAATTGCACCAATACACTGGGTTCCTTCCTGTGCCACTGTCATCGTGGCTTCTTAAGGGGTCCAGACGGTTGTGCAGGTGAGACTAATCTTACAGTAAGTGTACATTGCTTGTTTTAGTAAAGAAAAGGGATACAGAATATATTATAGAAACCTTCATTAATATTAAGGTATTTAATAAAGTTCAGGATGAAGCATTTATCACAAAAAGAACAACACCAGAAGAAGGGGCTATGATTTCATGTTGCAGTGTAATAGGTTCAGGGCTAATTTGAAGAAGTACTTATATACAGAAAGGGATTCTATAAAGATCTGGCTGTATACGCATATTAATAGAATTATCCAGAACAACATAATGAGCTTTGCCTCTATATTATTAATATACAATTCTACATTATTACACACACACATATATATATATATATAACACTATTAAGCATTACTACATGATTCATATACTGCTGTTCACTTGCTTATTCTGTATTTGGAAATATCACTGATAAATAGTAAACCAAATACAATTTTAATTTAGCCAAATGCTTTATTTTGAATAAGTAATGTGCACTCCAGCCCTTGTTGCTATGAGTTATGCCGACCAGATGTTTTGACTGGTTCATCTGCCTATGCTTCTCCTTCTTGTTGACAGACGTGGATGAGTGTCAGGTGGCAGAAGTGACCGGCCTGCAGGCGTGTCCCCCACATTCCACCTGTAAAAATACACCTGGCTCCTTTACCTGTACCTGTAACAAAGGCTTTGTGCTGGGACTGGGTGGGAGCCACTGTGTGGGTAAGTATTATAGACATAAAATGTAGGTCTGCTTTCTTACATCAATGTATAGTTGCTCCAGGGCACCACACGTAGGTCTGCTCCAGGGCATCACACCTAGGTCAGCTCCAGGGCACCACACATAGGTCTGCTCCAGGGCACCACACATAGGTCTGCTCCAGGGCACCACACATAGGTCTGCTCCAGGGCACCACACATAGGTCTGCTCCAGGGCACCACACATAGGTCTGCTCCAGGGCCTCACACATAGGTCTGCTCCAGGGCCTCACACATAGGTCTGCTCCAGGGCCTCACACATAGGTCTGCTCCAGGGCCTCACACATAGGTCTGCTCCAGGGCCTCACACATAGGTCTGCTCCAGGGCCTCACACATAGGTCTGCTCCAGGGCCTCACATGTAGGTCTGCTCCAGGGCCTCACACATAGGTCTGCTCCAGGGCACCACACATAGGTCAGCTCCAGGGCATCACACATAGGTCTGCTCCAGGGCCTCACACATAGGTCTGCTCCAGGGCACCACACGTAGGTCTGCACCAGGGCCTCACACATAGGTCTGCTCCAGGGCACCACACATAGGTCTGCAGCAGGGCATCACATGAGGTCTGCTCCAGGGCACCACACGTAGGTCTGCTCCAGGGCACCACACGTAGGTCTGCTCCAGGGCATCACACGTAGGTCTGCTCCAGGGCCTCACACATAGGTCTGCTCCAGGGCCTCACACATAGGTCTGCTCCAGGGCACCACACGTAGGTCTGCTCCAGGGCCTCATACATAGGTCTGCTCCAGGGCACCACACGTAGGTCTGCTCCAGGGCATCACATGAGGTCTGCTCCAGGGCACTACACATGTATGTCTGCTCCAGGGCACTACACATGTATGTCTGCTCCAGGGCACTACACATGTATGTCTGCTCCAGGGCACTACACATGTATGTCTGCTCCAGGGCACTACACATGTATGTCTGCTCCAGGGCACTACACATGTATGTCTGCTCCAGGGCACTACACATGTATGTCTGCTCCAGGGCACTACACATGTATGTCTGCTCCAGGGCACTACACATGTATGTCTGCTCCAGGGCACTACACATGTATATCTGCTCCAGGGCACTACACATGTATATCTGCTCCAGGGCACTACACATGTATGTCTGCTCCAGGGCACTACTCATGTATGTCTGCTCCAGGGCACCACTCATGTATGTCTGCTCCAGGGCACTACACATGTATGTCTGCTCCAGGGCACTACTCATGTATGTCTGCTCCAGGGCACCACTCATGTATGTCTGCTCCAGGGCACTACACATGTATGTCTGCTCCAGGGCACTACACATGTATGTCTGCTCCAGGGCACTACTCATATATGTCTGCTCCAGGGCACTACACATGTATGTCTGCTCCAGGGCACTACACATGTATGTCTGCTCCAGGGCACTACACATGTATGTCTGCTCCAGGGCACTACACATGTATGTCTGCTCCAGGGCACTACACATGTATGTCTGCTCCAGGGCACTACACATGTATGTCTGCTCCAGGGCACTACACATGTATGTCTGCTCCAGGGCACTACACATGTATGTCTGCTCCAGGGCACCACTCATGTATATCTGCTCCAGGGCACTACACATGTATGTCTGCTCCAGGGCACTATACATGTATGTCTGCTCCAGGGCACTATACATTTATGTCTGCTCCAGGGCACTACACATGTATATCTGCTCCAGGGCACTATACATGTATGTCTGCTCCAGGGCACTACACATGTATGTCTGCTCCAGGGCACTACACATGTATGTCTGCTCCAGGGCACTACACATGTATGTCTGCTCCAGGGCACTACACATGTATGTCTGCTCCAGGGCACTACACATGTATGTCTGCTCCAGGGCACTACACATGTATGTCTGCTCCAGGGCACTACACATGTATGTCTGCTCCAGGGCACTACACATGTATGTCTGCTCCAGGGCACTATACATTTATGTCTGCTCCAGGGCACTACACATGTATGTCTGCTCCAGGGCACTATACATGTATGTCTGCTCCAGGGCACTACACATGTATGTCTGCTCCAGGGCACCACTCATGTATGTCTGCTCCAGGGCACTATACATGTATGTCTGCTCCAGGGCACTACACATGTATGTCTGCTCCAGGGCACTACACATGTATGTCTGCTCCAGGGCACTACACATGTATGTCTGCTCCAGGGCACTACTCATGTATGTCTGCTCCAGGGCACTACACATGTATGTCTGCTCCAGGGCACTACACATGTATGTCTGCTCCAGGGCACTACTCATGTATGTCTGCTCCAGGGCACTACACATGTATGTCTGCTCTAGGGCACTACACATGTATGTCTGCTCCAGGCCACTACACATGTATGTCTGCTCCAGGCCACTATACATGTATGTCTGCTCCAGGGCATTACACATGTATATCTGCTCCAGGGCACTACTCATGTATGTCTGCTCCAGGGCACTACACATGTATGTCTGCTCCAGGGCACCACTCATGTATGTCTGCTCCAGGGCACTACTCATGTATGTCTGCTCCAGGGCACTACACATGTATGTCTGCTCCAGGGCACTACACATGTATGTCTGCTCCAGGGCACTATACATTTATGTCTGCTCCAGGGCACTACACATGTATGTCTGCTCCAGGGCACTACACATGTATGTCTGCTCCAGGGCACTACACATGTATGTCTGCTCCAGGGCACTACACATGTATGTCTGCTCCAGGGCACTACACATGTATGTCTGCTCCAGGGCACTACACATGTATGTCTGCTCCAGGGCACTACACATGTATGTCTGCTCCAGGGCACTACACATGTATGTCTGCTCCAGGGCACTACACATGTATGTCTGCTCCAGGGCACTACACATGTATGTCTGCTCCAGGGCACTACACATGTATGTCTGCTCCAGGGCACTACACATGTATGTCTGCTCCAGGGCACTACACATGTATGTCTGCTCCAGGGCACTACACATGTATGTCTGCTCCAGGGCACTACTCATGTATGTCTGCTCCATGGTACTACACATGTATGTCTGCTCCGGGGCACCACTCATGTATGTCTGCTCCAGGGCACTACACATGTATGTCTGCTCCAGGGCACTACACATGTATGTCTGCTCCAGGGCACTACACATGTATGTCTGCTCCAGGGCACTACACATGTATGTCTGCTCCAGGGCACTACTCATGTATGTCTGCTCCAGGGCACTACTCATGTATGTCTGCTCCAGGGCACTACACATGTATGTCTGCTCCAGGGCACTACTCATGTATGTCTGCTCCAGGGCACTACACATGTATGTCTGCTCCAGGGCACCACACATGTATGTCTGCTCCAGGGCACTACACATGTATGTCTGCTCCAGGGCACCACTCATGTATGTCTACTCCAGGGCACTACACATGTATGTCTGCTCCAGGGCACTACACATGTATGTCTGCTCCAGGGCACTACACATGTATGTCTGCTCCAGGGCACTACACATGTATGTCTGCTCCAGGGCACTATACATTTATGTCTGCTCCAGGGCACTACTCATGTATGTCTGCTCCAGGGCACTACTCATGTATGTCTGCTCCATGGCACTACACATGTATGTCTGCTCCAGGGAACTACTCATGTATGTCTGCTCCAGGGCAACACACGTAGGTTTGCTCCAGGGCACTACACATGTATGTCTGCTCCAGGGCACTACACATGTATGTCTGCTCCAGGGCACTACACATGTATATCTGCTCCAGGGCACTACACATGTATGTCTGCTCCAGGGCACTACACATGTATGTCTGCTCCAGGGCACTACACATGTATATCTGCTCCAGGGCACTACACATGTATGTCTGCTCCAGGGCACTACACATGTATGTCTGCTCCAGGGCACTACACATGTATGTCTGCTCCAGGGCACTACTTATGTATGTCTGCTCCAGGGCAACACACGTAGGTTTGCTCCAGGGCACTACACATGTATGTCTGCTCCAAGGCACCAGATGTAGGTTTGCTCAGGGCACCACACGTAGGTTTGCTCCAGGGCATCACACGTAGGTTTGCTCCAGGGCACCACACGTAGGTTTGCTCCAGGGCACCACACGTAGGTTTGCTCAGGGCACCAGACGTAGGTTTGCTCCAGGGCATCACACGTAGGTTTGCTCAGGGCACCACACGTAGGTTTGCTCCAGGGCATAACACGTAGGTTTGCTCCAGGGCATCACACGTAGGTTTGCTCCAGGGCATCACACGTAGGTTTGCTCCAGGGCATCACACGTAGGTTTGCTCAGGGCTTCACACGTAGGTTTGCTCCAGGGCACCACACGTAGGTTTGCTCAGGGCACCACACGTAGGTTTGCTCCAGGGCACCACACGTAGGTTTGCTCCAGTGCACCACACGTAGGTTTGCTCAGGGCTTCACACGTAGGTTTGCTCAGGGCATCACACGTAGGTTTGCTCCAGGGCACCACACGTAGGTTTGCTCCAGGGCACCACACGTAGGTTTGCTCAGGGCACCACACGTAGGTTTGCTCCAGGGCACCACACGTAGGTTTGCTCAGGGCACCACACGTAGGTTTGCTCAGGGCACCACACGTAGGTTTGCTCCAGGGCACCACACGTAGGTTTGCTCAGGGCACCACACGTAGGTTTGCTCAGGGCACCACACGTAGGTTGGCTTCAGGGAATCACACGTAGGTTTGCTCAGGGCACCACACGTAGGTTTGCTCAGGGCACCACACGTAGGTTTGCTCAGGGCATCACACGTAGGTTTGCTCAGGGCACCACATGTAGGTTTGCTCAGGGCACCACACGTAGGTTTGCTCAGGGCACCACACGTAGGTTTGCTTCAGGGAATCACACGTAGGTTGGCTCCAGGGCATCACACGTAGGTTGGCTCCAGGGCATCACACGTAGGTTGGCTCCAGGGCATCACACGTAGGTTGGCTCCAGGGCACCACACGTAGGTTTGCTCCAGGGCACCACACGTAGGTTTGCTCAGGGCACCACACGTAGGTTTGCTCAGGGCACCACACATAGGTTTGCTCCAGGGCATCACACGTAGGTTTGCTCCAGGGCATCACACGTAGGTTGGCTTCAGGACACCACACGTAGGTTGGCTCCAGGGCACCACACGTAGGTTTGCTCAGGGCACCACACGTAGGTTTGCTCAGGGCACCACACGTAGGTTTGCTCCAGGGCATCACACGTAGGTTGGCTTCAGGGCACCACACGTAGGTTGGCTCCAGGGCACCACACGTAGGTTGGCTTCAGGGCATCACACGTAGGTTTGCTCAGGGAACCACACGTAGGTTGGCTTCAGGGCATCACACGTAGGTTTGCTCCAGGGCATCACACGTAGGTTGGCTTCAGGGCATCACACAACAGATTGCTTTTACATGTAGCCTTTTAGTCAGTTCTAATACTGAATAAATGATATTGATAGAAGTCACTATGTTTATGTTGTTGACATGACATTCTGTTATTACCTGTGTGGGACGGGGACAAATGAGAGGACAATGTAATTGTTTTATATTCACCACAGATGTTGATGAATGCGCCTTTGAAGACGAGTGCAGGCGCGAGATGGGAAACTTGTGCGTGAACACTGTTGGGAGTTACCGCTGCAGCTGTCAGCTGGGGTTCCAAGAGTCTGGACAGGCCTGTGTAGGTCAGCGCAAGATCACTTATAAGAATATAAATATATTGTGGGGATTTGTAAACTGTAATAAAGAAAAGGGTGGAAAATGAATACTTTACTCTATCAGCACTGGGGCAGTCATAGGGCTCTAGTTATCAAGGTCTGTTGGACCTGATCCGACAGTGCGGATCAGCTCCGACAGACCTCGCTGAATACGGCGAGCAATACAAGAGCTGATCGGGTTGATTTCCGGCGATGTCTGTCTGCCTGCTCAGAGCAGACGGACAGGTTAGGGAGCAGCGGTCTTTGTGACCGCTGCTTCATAACTGCTGTTTCTGGCGAGTCTGCAGGCTCGCCAGAAACACGGGGCATCAAGCTCCTTACGGAGCTTGTTAAATAGAGCCCATAGTGTTTTCAGATTTATGTTGCACAATTAAGGCCGACGGTATCATTAGAACAAACGTTTTAAAGGAACAGTAAATACCTTGAAAATGTTATATAAAATGTTTAATATTTCCATTATTTTTATTATTATTTATTTTGCCCCTTTTCATGTAATTTAGCTATAAAAATTGTGGAGTTTTTAATCTGCAGAATCTGAAATGCACCTACTGACTTCTCAAAGCTAACCCTGCTACATATCTGCCCCATAGACTTTTTTTCGCTTTCTGCAATGAGATTTTTCTGCAGGTGATTTTGAAATGAAATACAATTTGACATGAGGCAGTGACACTAAAGCACAAGCTCAATCACAATCTGTTGATTACCTGGAGAATAAAGCAATTTTATTAAGTTTTATAATATAGCAGTTGCAAATTGTATTGCAAATAAGCTGCAGACAAAAACAACTAATTTTGTTAAAGGGACGTGAAACACAACATTTTTCTTTCATGGTTCAGATAGAACGTACACTTTAAAAAAAGCTTCCAATTTACTTCTGTTATCAAATGTGCTCCATTCTCATGTTATTCTTTGTTGAAGAGATATGTAGCGTGCACATGCCTGATGCACTACATGACAGGAAATAGGGCTGCCATCTAGTGTTCTTACTAATGTATAACATTAGTGCAAAACTGCTGCCATATAGTGCACGTGCACACTCCTAATTTTACATTCCTGATTTTCAACAAAGGGTAACAAGAAAATGAAGAAAATTAGATAAGAGAAGTAAATTGAAAAGTTGTTTAAAATTGTACGTTCTATCTGTATCGTGAGAGACAAATGTTGGGTTTTATGTCCCTTTAAGTTTTTGAAATGTTTCTTGAATAAATGTGTTTCTTGGTCTAACATCACATAGTTATAAGGTAAAAATTTAGCACTAAAAACTAGGGATGGGTGAATGTTTCGCAACATTCGAAAAATGAAACAAATTTAAACACATTCGTTCAAATCGATTTTCGAATGTTCGGTTTCGAATTTTACGATTACATTCGAAAACATTTGTTTCCAAAAAATTTGAATTTATATTTGTAATAGTATTACTAATGCTTTCTTTAATTATGCAATATTCTATATAGAAACATTCGAAATGATATATTTGTATCTATTATGTATCAGTTTACTAGATTCCCTCCCTACCACATGAACTATTGAACTTCTGAATAGTATTTGTTAAATAGAATGTTAAATTCGAAATTTCAAATGTGGACATTCGATATAATTATAAACATTCGAATTCGAAAGTGACATTCGAAATCTCTAAATAGCATTCGATTATAGAATTTTTAAGAATATTCGTTCTTAACATTCTGATTTATAATTCGAATTTCGGTAATAACATTCGTTCTTATATTCAAATTCGGAAATTTACACATTCCCCCATCCCTACTAAAAACGTGCAATGCTCGCAAGAACGTTTACAATCAGGAGCCACAGCTTTGCAGGCTGGTTAAAGCTGGGGTGGGGTTGAAAAAATCCATGAGAGCCAATCATCAATCTATGTGCTGTCGCTTTACAGCGCTGCTCTGTATTTGACTGTTCTCTTCAAGCAGTGCTTTGCTCTGGCTGCACTGAATTAAGGAAAACTGACAAAATGCAGCCAAAGCACAGCGCTTTTTGAATAAAACAGCCTGATGTGCTGCAAAGTGAAAACGTAAAAAGATCCTGCATGTGCCCCAGTCTTTCTGCAGACCTGCTGCATTTTCTGCGATGATATCTCAGATCACAACATGTTCTGCCTTGGGGCAGGTAACTGCTTATGCACTTTATGCTAATAATATAACTATAGCTAGCCTGGTTGTCTGCAGACTTAAGCCCGGAATGGCTCCTCCAAATAAGACAAACGTGGGTGGGATTATTTAAAAACAATTGCAGTAAACATGATGTGATCACCTTGGCTGCTGTTATTCTATAGCAACATAACAGAAATGTCTTGTTATTACACAATGTTTACTGACCCTTTAAATCATCAGTAATCTGAGAAGAAAAATTCAAATAAACTGTTTTTGGAAAACAAACTCAAAATTAAATCCACCATTAAATGTTTATTTTATACATAGAAAAAATACTGTGCAATGAATATTTATCATTTATTTTGCCTACTTGTTATGTAATTTACCCATGCTACCCATCGAGTACAAGTTAATTTACACCTGATCTCTGACTGGTCACAGCAAATTGATTTCAATGGGTCTTTCCCAGGCTGCTTTGTATTTGGAAAACTGCAAAAAATAAATAAATAAGAGCTTATAAACTGTTTGTTTGAATGAAGACAATTGTGTGTTGCATTGGTTAACTGCTGATATATATTATGTATGTATAAAAGCAACTACTTTATTGGCCGTAAAGAGACAGTAAAGCTACCATTAAACTTTCATGATTAAGATAGAGCTTGTCATTTGAAACAATACTGTAATCCAATTTGTTCTCTTGGTATCCTTTGTTGAAAAGAGTACCTAGCCATTACATTACCAAGTCATCTCATTTCATGAGTCATATAGAGAAGCAATTTTAAAAATATCTTTCCAATTTACTATTTTCTATATCTAATTTGCTTCATTCTCTTGATATCATTTGCTGTAAAGCATACCTATATATGCTCATGAGAAGCAATGTGCTGCTGAGAGCTAGCTTCTGATTGGTGGCTGCACATATGTATAGGCCTTTTGTCATTGGCTCACCTGATGTGCTCAGCTAATTCTCAGTAATGTAAAGCTGCTCCTTCAACAAAGGATACAAAGATAATGAAACAAATTAGATCATAGAAGTAAATTGGAAAGTTTTATCTGAATCTTGAAAGAAAAACTCTGGGGTTTATGCCACTTTAAGAATGAAGTTATTTAGCTAAGTATGTACAATGCCACGTAGAGGTAATTTCCTGCCATCTTTGTCTATATCCAGATGTGGACGAGTGTGAGAGGGATCCTGCTATCTGCTCTGGGCAGGGCGTCTGTGAGAACACGCCGGGAAGCTACAGATGTGGTTGTCAAGCCGGCTTTCATGGCAACGGGACTTACTGCGAAGGTGGAAATATCAGACTCATCTTATTGTACATTACATTATTTATTTTATTATTATTCTTTATTTATAAAGCGCCAACAGATTCCGCAGCGCTGCCCATGGGTACAAAGATAAAAGGACAGTACAATACAATATAAAAGACAGCAGACAAAATGTAACAAACAAATACAGGGGGAATTGAGGGCCCTGTTCCCGTGGGAACTTACAATCTATATGAGTAGGAGGGTGAGAAACAGGAGGTGAGGACTACAAAGGTGAGAATGATGAGGGCAGCTATTAGGCAAGTATTAGAATATTATTCAATACCTGCAGGAATATTTTTTTCAGTAGCGCCCCTAATAAATACCAACCAAGAGTACTCTGGTCATATATGCTAGACTTATGCAGCCAAGAACATTTTGTTTCAGATTACATTTTTGTTTAGAATATTTGGTGGCTGCACTATTCTGTATTCATTTTGTTTAAAACTAAACAAATACAACATTTTTGTTTAACGTTTACATTAGTTTTCTTTAAAACTAATGTAAATGTTTCAAGGCTACAGGTGAAAAATTCACCTACAGCTATAATACTTACCTTAACTCGCTCTGGAGAGAGCGCTGACCGGACCCTCATCTTGCCAATGCCCTGGCCGCACTAACAGGACGCTTAGCACATTACGGTAAGTATTGTGCCCCTAATTTAAAGAGAATGAACAAATACTGCTCAATTTCCTTTTTTTTTGTTTTCTTTACATTTTGCTGATGAAATTTGGATATTGGGTTTCACTTACAAAAATTGATATCCAGTTTTCAATACAAATGTGCAATCGAAAAAAAACTACTTCACAATCATCCCTAATATATACTAACCCAGCTAAACACTGCTACCTTGTTCGTTTTCTTTAGGATGCTCAATAACATATTTATACACTTCTGTGCATTTACCAAACATGTCAGTCTAAAAAAATATATAACTGAAAATAAATCACATGTGATCATTGACAAACTAAGTGATTCCCAAACTAACACATCCACTATTCTAAGTGGATTTCAGAACTCCAAACGGCTACCAAGAATCCCATAAGATCCCACAAAGACCGGACAAAATGTATTTTACAGAGAAAATTAAAAGCACAACTCTTATCTAGATGTTCCTACTGCTCACCAAGACTGCAGCTAAACAGCTGAACGATTATGCTTAATTTCTCTTGTAAGATGTATCAAGAACACAGATTCATCCTTACTTGTGGGATATTCTCCTTCCCTACAGGAAGTGGCAGAGAGAGCACCCACAGCAGAGTTGTCTATATAGCTCCCCCCTTAGCTCCACCCCCCAGTCATTCTCTCTGCCTGCTTAACTGCTAGGAAGGGCAAAGAGCTATGTGGTGACTAAGATGTTAGAATTTTACTTCTCAAGCAAAAGTTTATTATTTTAAATGGTACCGGTGTGTACTATTTACTCTCTGGCAGAAAAAGGATGAAGATTTCTGCAAGGAGGATGATGATCTTAGCACTTTGTAACTAAGATCCACTGCTGTTCTCACAAGGCCTGGAGAGTATTGGAAAACTTCAGTTGGGAGAACAGTTTGCAGGCAAAGCTGCATATGAGGTATGTTAAATCTATATTTTTCTAGACAGACTGTGTTAAATCTAGAAAAGGCTGGCAATATACCCATGAGGGAAGGGTAAGCTGTATTCAGATACTTTAACAGGAATTTCAGCTTGCTTGAAGGGCTCGTTAGTTACTGGTGACACTGTTAGGAAAAAAAGTTTTGTTTTTTGATAGCATTTATAACGTTTTTTGAAGGGACTAAAGGGGTCATTGTGGCTTGGTTTTGAGTTTTGTAACTCACATGGTTAATTAAGAGACACTCTGGTGTTTCTCTGATAGGCCTCAAAACATAATTTTGCGCCTCAGTTGCGCAGTTTCCTTTCCTTTGAGACATATCACTGCTTCTCCTGTCGTTTCTGCTGTGTTTGAGGGTTGTTAAAGAAGTTTTTCCCCCCACAAATCGTTCTGAAGGGCAGGTAGGAGCCACAGCAGAGCTGTGGTATGGTGCTGAAAGTCTTTTTTACTGGGTTTAACGTTTTTTTCAATCCGTTTTTGCCATTAAAGGGTTAATTGTTTATTTGCATAGCTGTGCAAAGTTACTAAGTCTTTGTAATGCTACTGTAAAAATTTCGTTAAGTTTACTGCTTTTTTACACTGTTTTGCAGAACTGGTGCTGCTTTTTTTCTCTTAAAGGCACAGTACCGTTTTATTTCTAAGTGTTTTTTACTTTGATTACAGTGTTTTCCAAGCTTGCTTGTTACATTAGTAGCCTGTTTAACATGTCTGACACCAAGGAAAATCCTTGTTTAATATGTTTGGAAGCCATTGTGGAACCCCTTCTTAGAATGTGTCCCAATTGTACTGATATGTCTATAAACTATAAAGAACATATATTAGCACTTAAAAATAGAGCAATAGATGATTCTCAGTCAGAAGTAAATAAGGGTTCGCCATCTAGCTCTCCCCAAGTGTCACAACCAGTAACGCCCGCACAAGTGACGCCAAGTACCTCTAGTGCGTCAAATTCTTTTACTTTACAAGACATGGCCACAGTTATGAATACAACCCTCACAGAGGTTTTATCTAAACTGCCTGGTTTACAAGGAAAGCGGGACAGCTCTGGGTTTAGAATAAATGCTGAGCCGTCTGACGTTTTAGTAGCCATATCTGATATGCCCTCACAATGCTCTGACGTAGGGGGTGAGGGATTTGTTATCTGAGGGAGAAATTTCTGATTCAGGAAAGACGCTTCCTCAGACAGATTCTGATATGAAGGCCTTTAAATTTAAGCTTGAACACCTCCGCTTATTGCTCAGGGAGGTATTAGCGACTCTAGATGATTGTGACCCTATAGTGGTTCCAGAGAAATTGTGTAAAATGGATAAATACTTAGAGGTTCCTGTTTACACTGATGTTTTTCCAGTTCCTAAGAGGATTGTGAATATTATTACTAAGGAGTGGGATAGGCCAGGTATTCCGTTCTATCCCCCTCCTGTTTTTAAGAAAATGTTTCCCATATCTGACACCATGCGGGACTCGTGGCAGACAGTCCCTAAGGTGGAGGGAGCTATTTCTACTCTGTCTAAGCATACAACTATTCCTATCAAAGACAGTTGTGCTTTCAATGATCCTATGGATAAAACATTAGAGGGTCTCCTGAAGAAAATTTTTGTTCATCAGGGTTTTTCTCTTCAACCTATTGCGTGCATTGTTCCTGTAACTACTGCAGCTGCTTTCTGGTTTGAGGCTCTAGAAGAGGCTCTTCAGATGGAGACTCCATTAGAGGAGATTATGGACAGAATCAAGGCCCTTAAGTTGGCTAATTCTTTTATTGCAGATGCCGCTTTTCAACTGGCTAAATTAGTGGCAAAGAATTCAGGTTTTGCTATTTTAGCATGCAGGGCGTTATGGCTTAAGTCCTGGTCTGCTGATGTCTCATCCAAATCTAAACTTTTGAACATCCCTTTCAAAGGAAAGACCCTATTCGGGCCTGAACTGAAAGAGATTATTTCAGACATCACTGGAGGGAAAGGTCATTCCCTTCCTCAGGATAGATCTAATAAGATGAAGATCAAACAAAATAATTTTCGTTCCTTTCGGAACTTCAAGAGTGGTTCCGTTTCAGCTTCCTCTGCTGCAAAGCAAGAGGGGAATTTTGCCCAATCCAAGTCAGTCTGGAGACCTAACCAGGCTTGGAACAAGGTTAAACAGGCCAAGAAGCCTGCAGCTGCCTCTAAGACAGCATGAAGGGGTAGCCCCCGATCCGGGAACGGAGCTAGTAGGGGGCAGATTTTCTCTCTTCGCTCAGGCTTGGGCAAGAGATGTTCACGATCCCTGGGCTTTAGAAATTGTGTCCCAGGGATATCTTCTGGAATTCAAAAACTCCCTTCCACGGGGGAGATTTCATATTTCTCGATTGTCTGTAAACCAGACAAAGAGAGAGGCGTTCTTACGCTGTGTAGAAGATCTGCTCACCATGGGGGAGATCCGCCCAGTCCCAAAAGAGGAACAGGGACTAGGGTTCTACTCAAACCTGTTTGTGGTTCCCAAAAAAGAGGGAACTTTCAGACCAATCTTGGATCTCAAAATTCTAAACAAGTTCCTCAGGGTTCCATCATTCAAGATGGAGACCATTTGGACTATTCTGCCTCTGATCCAGGAAGGTCAATATATGACTACCGTGGACTTAAAGGATGTGTATCTACACATCCCTATTCACAGAAATCATCATCAATTTCTAAACAGGCATTACCAGTTTGTGGCTCTTCCCTTCGGGTTAGCCACGGCTCCAAGAATTTTCACAAAGTCTTATCTAGACGACATCTTAATTCAGGCGTCGACTTTTCAGCTAGCCAAGTCTCACACGGACATTGTGTTGGCTTTTCTGAGATCTCACAGGTGGAAGGTGAACATAAAAAAGAGTTCTCTCTTTCCTCTCACAAGAGTTTCCTTTCTGGGGACTCTGATAGATTCGGTAGAAATGAAAATATTTCTGACGGAAGTCAAAAAATCAAAACTCTTAACCACTTGCCAAACTCTTCATTCCATTCCTCGGACATCTGTGGCTCAGTGTATGGAGGTAATCGGACTCATGGTAGCGGCAATTGACATAGTTCCTTTTGCCCTCTTACACCTCAGACCACTGTAACTATGCATGCTCAAACAGTGGAATATGGATTATGCAGATTTATCTCCTCAACTGCATCTGGACCAGGAGACCAGCGATTCTCTTCTCTGGTTGTTGTCTGAGGACCACCTGTCTCAGGGAATGTACTTCCACAGGCCAGAGTGGCTCATTGTAACGACAGATGCCAGCCTGCTAGGCTGGGGTGCAGTCTGGAACTCCCTGAAAGCACAGGGCTTATGGTCTTGGGAGGAATCTCTTCTTCCAATAAACATTCTAGAACTGAGAGTGATATTCAAGGCACTTCAGGCATGGCCTCAGCTTGCTGCAGCCAACGTCATCAGGTTTCAGTCGGACAACATCACGACTGTAGCTTATATCATTCAATACGGAGGAACAAGGAGTTCTCTAGCGATGATGGAGGTAACCAAGATAATCCGATGGGCAGAGGATCACTCTTGCCATCTCTCAGCAATCCACATTCCAGGAGTAGAGAACTGGGAGGCGGATTTTCTAAGTCGTCAGACTTTTCATCCGGGGAGTGGGAACTCCATCCGGAGGTATTCGCTCAGCTGATTCCGCTATGGGGCACACCAGAATTGGATCTGATGGCGTTGCTTCAGAATGCCAATCTTCCTCGTTACGGGTCCAGGTCCCAGGATCCCAAGGTGGTACTGATAGATGCTTTAGCAGTACCTTGGTCTTTCAATCTGGCCTACGTATTTCCACAGCTTCCTCTCCTTCCACGTCTGGTTGCCAGAATCAAGCAGGAGAGAGCTTCAGTGATTCTGATAGCACCTGCGTGGCCACGCAGGACTTGGTATGCAGACCTAGTGGGCATGTCCTCGGTTCCACCGTGGACCCTGCCAATGAGGCGGGACCTTCTAATCCAAGGTCCGTTCTCACATCCAAATCTAGTTTCTCTGCGTCTGACTGCTTAGAGATTGAACGCCTAGTTCTGTCAAAGCGTGGGTTCTCTGAGTCGGTCATTGATACCCTGATTCAGGTTAGAAAGCATGTCACCAGGAATATCTATCATTAGATTTGGCGCAAATATCTTTATTGGTGTGAATCCAAGGGTTACTCGTGGAGTAAGATTAGGATTCCTAGAATATTGTCTTTTCTCCAAGAGGGTTTGGAGAAGGGATTATCAGCTAGTTCTCTAAAAGGACAAATATCTGCTTTGTCTATTCTACTACACAAACGTCTGGCAGATGTCCCAGACGTTCAAACTTTTAGTCAGGCTTTGGTCAGAATCAAGCCTGTATTTAAGCCTGCTGCTCCGCCTTGAAGCCTAAACTTAGTCCTTAGAGTTCTTCAAGGGGTTCCGTTTGAACCTATGCATTCCATAGATATTAAATTTCTATCTTGGAAAGTTTTGTTCTTAGTTGCTATCTCTTCGGCTCGAAGAGTTTCGGAGCTATCTGCTTTACAGTGTGATTCCCCTTATCTTATTTTCCATTCAGATTAGGTGGTTTTGCGTACCAAACCTGGTTTTCTTCCTAAGGTTGTTTCTAATAAGAATATCAATCAAGAGATTGTTGTTCCTTCTCTGTGTCCTAATCCTTCATCAAAGAAGGAACGTCTGTTGCACAATCTTGTTGTGGTTCATGCTTTAAAGTTCTACTTACAAGCAACCAAAGATTTCCGTCAAACATCTTCATTGTTTGTTGTTTATTCTGGCAAGCGGAGAGGCCAAAAGGCTACGGCTACCTCTCTTTCTTTTGGCTGAAAAGCATCATCCGTTTGGCCTATGAGACTGCTGGACAGCAGCCTCTTGAAAGAATTACTGCTCATTCTACTAGAGCTGTGGCTTCCACATGGGCTTTTAAAAATGAGGCTTCTGTTGAACAGATTTGTAAGGCGGCGACTTGGTCTTCGCTTCATACTTTTTCCAAATTTTCCAAATTTG